>NW_001889881.1:0-279052 GCF_000143565.1 Laccaria bicolor S238N-H82
TCCGACGGCTCANACTTGTAAATGATGTAGCTCAGTCAATTCTCCACCGATTTACAAGAAAAAAAATGCGCCAGAATTGCATAGATATTCTCTATTCAAATGTATAAAAATCTACAATGTGTCTGATTTTGGTGGCTATGCAGCACCTATTAGCCCAATGTTGCCTACTCGAGATATCAGCTTCACAATGGATAGGATTTTGGCTTAGAATTGCAGAGACTAAATAACCGATTAATATGTGGCTTCAATCCTACGGGTCCAGAATTTTAATTACTACCTCATAACTATGTTAAAGTGCCCATTCTTAGGGGTGATCTCGACATAGGGGCCACAAATAAAAATTCTGAATCCGTAGATCGATTAGAATTCAAATTCTAAGTAATATCCTCCTACAAACCATGCTCATACGTGTTGTGGTTGGAAAGCTATAGTCCAATCTCTCCAGAGTGCCAAATTTGGCAGGGAAAACAAGCTGATTTCGCATTTTTGGAGCAATAAATAAAATTTCTACATGGAAAACTCTCTCAGTGGATTCAATCACATCATTCCCTCAAACCCAGTGCAAAAAATATATTGAATTGGTGTTGTGGAAGGTACAAAGTCCATGTCTCAAGAAATTGGCCCTGTGACGCTATGTCACGGCATGTCACTGGTCATCACACTTACCAAGGATTGTGCAACACCACTACAAACCATTGTAGTCTGAAAAAGCAGATACAATTAACTTTTGTAGTCTTAAAAAGCGGACACTACAAACCATTGTAGTCTGAAAAAGCGGACACTATTAACTTTTGTAATGAAAAAAGCAGACACTACTAACTTTTGTAGTCTCAAAAAGCGGACACTACAAACCATTGTAGTCTGAAAAAGCGGACACTATTAACTTTTGTAGTCTCAAAAAGCAGACACTACTGATTTTTGTAGTCTATTAGTAAACTTTGTAGGCTATAACTTACTTTTGTAGTCTGTCAGTGTCAATTACCCTTTTAGGGCATGTACCTTCCTCTTTGGGAGAAATTTCCCACAATACAATAGTTGTAGCCCCTTCTCTTAGCTTTCTAAATCTATTGAAATCATGTTGTTTAGTGTTCTTTTCATGTAGAAAAATCAAAAAAAAAAAAAAAAAAACACAGTACCTTTGAAAACCTTTTACCTCATATCTCCACAATGGAAGCACTTTAGGACATAATTCCAACTGATTCAGGAAGCTATGGTAAAGAGCTACAACTTTTGTTTTTTTTACCATTTTTGGAAATTGGTCATGTGACCACCCTCCCAATGACCCATTGGATGGACTGTAATAGCTATTTTATTGCTATCATGGAATATAATGAAAAATCGTAATGATAGCCCTGGGGGTAGATATGAAATTGGAATGAAATATTGAGATACTCAATGAAACATCCCAATGAAAGCTGTGGAATATTCAATGAAAGTGCACATCATTAATTATGAAGGAAGCAATGAATACATATAACCTAGCTAATGAAATATTTATTGAAATGCACAATGAAAGCACCCAGAATTAATAATGAAAGTGCACAGCATTAAATATGAAAGAGGCAATGAATACACCTGACCTAGGGAATGAGATATTTATTGAAATTGCACAACATTAATTAGGAAAAGTACAATGAAAGCATCCAATATTCCTAATGAAAGTGCACAGCATTAAATATGAAAGAGTCAATGAATACACCTGACCTAGGGAATGAGATATTTATTGAAATTGCACAACATTAATTATGAAAAGTACAATGAAAGCATCCAATATTCTAATGAAATATTCAATGAAAGCGCACAGCATTAAATATGATAGAGTCAATGAATACACCTGACCTAGGGAATGAGATATTTATTGAAATTGCACAACATTAATTATGAAAAGTACAATGAAAGCATCCAATATTCTAATGAAATATTCAATGAAAGCGCACAGCATTAAATATGAAAGAGGCAATGAAGACACCTAACATAGTCAATGAAATATTTATTGAAATCACACAGGATTGATTATGAAAAAAGCAATGAAAGCGCCCAAAATTCCTAATGAAATATTCAATGAAAGTGCACACCATTAATTATGAAAAAGGCAATGAATACACCTAACCCAGTAAATGAAATACCTATTGAAAGCACACAGGCTTAATTATGAAAAGCACCCTGTGGCCTTGCCTATATTTTATGAAAAGAACATAGGTTTTATGAGAAAGAAAACACAGGACACATCTATGAAAGGCCTTTCATAAAACTCATGGACTTATACACACAGCTCTGCAGGCAACTGCCTTAGTTTTATCATAAAAGTGGTAGCCACCAGTCAAAGAATTGTGCCAATAGGTTAACTGTCGCTCTTTGATCACAAGATCAATGGGAAGTAGATAAGTTAACTGTAGCAAAATCAAATAACAGGGAATTCATGGATATGAATAACCTGTTTGTGCATAAAACTTGCAAGGGTGCACTTCTTTTTGGATCACGAAAATGTTGACCATATCGGTGTGTGTTCCCCTCTACCTAGGAACAACGAGCGCCAACAGCTTGGACAATTTGGACACTGATATCTGGATTTGCAATGGTTCCTTATTCACTCAATGCATCGACTTGGACGAAAATTGTTTACATGTAGGCTCCTCAAAGGGCGGTAGGCCATACCGTCTTCATCCTCCTCTCACCATCTACTATGACAAACATGTAAGTAATTTGTCACTTTTTTGTACATCCCTGATCCAACCTCTTCTAGCCACCTCTGCCCACATATGCCAGGCACTTCAATAGGGCAATCAAACTCATTTCCTCCATTTCATTTTTATGTAGTGGGCTTTGCGCCTGTAGGCACGTACATTGATTATTTTTTTTTTTTGCATGAAATACAAGCAAGGTTTTTGTTGACATTGGAATCCGAACAATGTCAAACTCTAGTAATCAAGGGACATTCACAAATGTTCAAAATAACCATACTGTAATCACCACAAAAAACATTTAGTCACCCTGACGAAAAACCACATGCCTATGAAAACGCTCCAACACGAAAAGGTCTCCAAAGCGTACAAAGGAATTCGATTGAAGCTTTAGTGAGTGATTAACGCTTTAGTGAGTGACATGATCGAATCAAGATAGTCGTTTTACCTGGCATAGAAGTTTCTCTGCATCTGTCGGGGGACTTGGAAGAATGAGTTTTGATTTGTCCACCAGAACCACAATTGCAAGCGGGCTGGTGCCCCTCGGGTCAGTTTTCAAGAAATTCCACCATCACGTTCTAGATCCTGATTCAACAGCAGTGTTTGGGACGTCAAAAGTGTGGGGCCCGCGGAGGGGCAGCTACAGTGGGAGAAGCTTCTTCAACAGGAAAAGCAGGTTGGGTAAAATCAGGAGTAGAAGGCTGACGGCCAGAAGGGGGCAATAAGGGGGTAGGTGGCCTGAAATCGAGTGGAACACATTTTATCTTTCTTCAGGTCGTTGTGTTTGGTCAACCTGCTCTTTGAGTTCTTGTTGCCACTCCACCACGGAAAGGTCTGCTCGTCAAGCAACTTTCGCTTAGTGCGTAACTCAGGAGTATTTATCCTAGTGCATGTTATCAATGCTGAGCACAAGCTCAGCTGCAAGGCAAGAAAGTAGGTGGTTGTTTGACGCCTGATTTCGAGGCTCTTAGTGGACAACGACGGGGAAGAAACAGGTGGATGGGTATCTCCGTTTTCATTTGTAATTGTCAAAAAATCAGCAGCAGCAGAGGAGGAAGAGGGCGAGCTTGTGAGTTCAACGTCAAGATCGTCCAACCAAGCTCACGGGTAACGTTCAATCCAACCTCTGAACTCCACTCCCCACCGCTGACAACAACCACAGATAAACCTCTCACTGTACAGCCTTCAAGCCTTCATCATCCTCAACAGAGGGTAACCGCGTAATCTCGCCCAAAAAGCCATCCACAGGGCGACAGAAAAGATTGGCAAAGACCAAAAGGCCTTTTGCAAAGGGGCTGTGGGCCAAAACGAAAAAGGCGAGGTGTAAAATTTGGCATATACGCGATCCCGTGACCCCATGACATCATCATACATTGAAGTAGCTGCCACCAACTTGCCCCGTTCTTTCTTCCCCCTTCTTCCCAGTTATTTGATACCCAGTATCTCCCTGTCCCCATTTACCCCAAGCCCCCCCAATGTCTCGCTCAACAACAGTTATCTTATTTGCTGCTACAAATCAATCATTTGGACATAATACCACTCTGGATGTCCTGGCTGATAACCTTTCTGAAAGTCGCGATGTGATCCTGATTAACGGAGTCGGTGTTCCACTACTTGAGGATGACAGGTGCACGCAAAACCTGTTCATTATATCCTTGTTCTGATTATTGGTGGGGAAGACCAACATACTGATATATACCAACGATTTTGTCTTCCCTCTTCAATCAATCCATGAACTTATATGACTCTGTGGTCAGAACGTCTGTTGGTGAGTCATGATACAATCAACTTTTCATGTTTAAGGCTCACCAAGTGTGCTGGTACATCAGCAGAACGGATTGCATTGGCGTGGTCACGAACTTCGCTTGTCAAGACGGATGTAAGGTTGCTTGGTTGCTTGGTTGGTGCATATACTCAGTTATTCATCTTGTTTGTGAAGACAAAAATTGTGGCAGGTAGCTCACGGGGGGGGTTTTCTGCTCAGCTGGTGGGGATTATCTTTATCCTGTTCTACATTAAAATTTCTGACTTCCTCTAGTTTGCACAAGTAGTTAATGACTGGGGCTTTGCACATGACTACCCACTGGCGATAGATGAAGTGAAAACAATGATTTTGGATGGCAAGCGGCCACCAGCAGGGACTTCCACAGGCCAAACGAACATGTGAGGTTTGTTCCTCATAGATTTTTCTTCATAACTAAAACAGTTCGAGATCAGTGACCGTCTATATGCACTCGACCCCGTGGGAAGCACATCAGTATTTCTACACTCTGCTTGTCACAACTTGTTTGGACTTTTTTCGACTCGTACGAGCCCAAACGAGTCCAAACGAGTCACAAGTCACAAGTCAACAAGTAGATCCAAAAATCTCGCAAGTTGAGTTGCGAAATTAACTGACAAGCTCTCACAAGCTGACAAGTTGAGAAAAGTCACAGGTCTAATTTTCAGTTTTCACTAACAATGGGGTAGCAGTATCATGGTCTTGTATAATATTAGCAGTGTAGGGACAACAAATGCTCGCTCTAAGTACAGATAATACCCACTAGCCGCCGCTGCCAACCCCCCTCCATCTTGGACCTGTCACCTTGAGGATGCTGTTGCATCAGTTTGCATGATGGTGCTAGGTGAGCCATGTGTTGAAGCTGCAATACACATGGCAGGGATATGGAGGCAAGGAGAAGGACAAGTGCAATGACAAAATTGAAGGGCCAATAAGTAGCAAACGAAAGTGAAAGTGAAATGCAAGGTCGCCCACGTCTAGAAAGTAAGCAGACTTGTGGAAGGGGGGTAAGATGCCTGATTGAGGGACATATGAATCCTCTGCCGTTCAGTCGAAGATTGGGGGGTGGGCGCCTTGTGGGAGGTGGTCAAAGCGGTGGTGATTTGCGCTGGAAGAAGGTTGGGTGGTTGGTATGCCGACTGGTCTGCGGCTGCTGGGTAGTCGGCAACCGTAGCCTCGTAAGCGGATGGTGGCGATGAGTGTTCGACGAATGAATTGTGGTGATTAGTGTTCGACAGAGGATTCTCGCACAACGGGGATGACGCACAAGGATAATTGGTCGTCGCGGATCTGTGGCACACCTTCCTGGCTGAATCGCCAAGGCTTTCCCTGGGTAACTGCAGCAATGCCACTGCATCAAATGGCCAACACGAGCGTTGAGAAGACATGAGGTACATGACGTTGAACATCCCGCTTCGGATGTGTTGGGCTGGAAGGAATAAAAAGGCTCATGAGCTGGCAGGAATTAGTGACAGCTACAGTCAAGCTCACGTACCCCTCGTCAGCGCCCTTAGCGGAGAATTGTGCTGACATACATAGTCATTTGACACGAAGACGGGGATGGGGTGTTGGCTGGTGTTGGGAGACGTTAGCACGCCATACTCGTTCACGTGCACTCGTCACGCCTTCGTCACAGCACAGGTATCTTAGTTATGGATGGTTACATCAGCAAGTCGAACCATTTTCTTTGTTACTGCTTTCTCCCATTCCCCTCATTACCCCCATGCAACCGCTCGTACAGCCATAGATGTAGTCCTAGCCCTACAAGGTGTACAATTGCCTTGTACACCATTTGCCAACTGATGTGCAATGTCCTTTGCCTATTTTTGCTTGCTTTTAAAAAATCACCCCAGGGGGTGAAATTTTGGTTTTTTTGGGTGAAATATCAAAATCTGGCATCAGATATGATAGAAAAATCAAAAATAGCTTCCTAATGTTTGAAATCTGTTCTATTTTTGGATTCAGCATGTTTGTGATATATAGCAAATCTAAATATAGCTTAGATATGTTTTATGATATAAAATTCTTAGAAATGGTACATCCTGGATCAGTATTGATGACTGGTATGTTTTCCTGTATCCTGTGTATGTTTCTCTTGCCAAAAGAGCATCCACATATGTTTTTTCCATGTCAAAATCCCTCTGAAAAAGCTGCATTTCACCAGAATATTTCAGTTGTGATAATTCTCATTTTTCTCTTTCAAATTTAGTGTTACAGCTACTCAGAGCTACCAGATGATGTAGAAATATATTTCGGATTTTTTCCAAAAATTTCCGCCTCAATCAGAGATGTGGAGATGATGGATGCACAAGTCATGTTCTGGATGACCTTTTCCAGGTAACAAACAATTGTCAACAAAGCAAGCTTTTTAGTAGAAATTCATGGAAATGCATTTTGGAGGGTGTCATTCATATTTCCTCAGTTGCAACTTGTTTTTGACATATAAAATGACTTTTGGTATTTTAATTGAGCAGCATTTGGATGGATGGCTCAGGTTCCAGCTGGATGACATTGCCAAAGGCATTGCCAAATACTCGCAAATAGTTGCCTCTCTGTGGCCAGATCCTCAAAAGGCACGCTATTCATTCTTTACACCTAAATTTAATAAAACATAGACATTCTGGTACTCTACAAGTAGAATACAGCCCGATTTTTCATGTTTCACGTTCATGGCGCCCTCGCAAGTAGATGGATGCGACGTTGTGAACTCGGATGACACGTTTGAAGCTTTAGCCAAATAGATGCAAACTTCCCAAACACATTGAAAACACCGGAAATACAACTGACATTAAGCAAGGAGAGGAAGGCAACATTACTCTGACAATGGTAATACATCTTAACATGGTTAATTTACAACCTTTACCTTACTGTAACATTTCATTCAATTCGACGGTCATGCGTCACGGTGCCCTTCAAATTGCTGAAATGTCACGGTGGTCACGCAGATTTTTGTAAGGTGTCGAAATCATCTGGCGCTCATGTGATAAATGTCAAAATTTTTCGTGGCCTGCGGCGCTAAGTGGTCGAAAATTTGCCCAAATTTTCGGCTTGTCATGGCAAATTTGTGTGGTTGTCGAAACCAAAATTTCGACAGGCCTGTCACGCGTCACGGGCCCTGTCGAATTGAACAAAATGCTACAGTAATCTTTCA
Organism: Laccaria bicolor S238N-H82; assembly: GCF_000143565.1. Classification (NCBI taxonomy): domain Eukaryota; kingdom Fungi; phylum Basidiomycota; class Agaricomycetes; order Agaricales; family Hydnangiaceae; genus Laccaria; species Laccaria bicolor. The sequence continues at coordinate 7,613 of NW_001889881.1, forward strand.
TCAGAAGTTGGCTAAAAGTTGCAGAGAAAGGAGTATCTGTTTTTTAAGATAAAAAACATATCATTCCAGCAACTTTCAATTTAAAACCTGCCAGCTATAGCCTACTAACACCTATAGCATAAGTGAAACAATATTAGGACAGGCAGTTTTAAATTTTGAGTGAAATAACACACCTGAAAGTCATGTTCCCATTTTTTAATATTTAGGAGGTTTTTAAAACATAGAATTGTGTTGGGAAACCTTTCTCTGCTTGCCTAATATTCAGGGGATCAAATTCACCTGAGCTCAGCTAAAGGTGGATGTCACTTTACAATTTCTGAGGGCTTTATTCACTTTGATAATGAAGTATTAGTTGTGAAAGTCAGGGAATAGAGTGTATTTCATCTGATTTAAACTATACTGTGTCCCCTAAAATCACCCAATGGCCATGAAACTTACATAGATATCTTCATAATGAAAACCTGAATGGATCCACAAATTTTCATGGGAATCAGAGGATTGTGTAGGTACAGGTGATGGGATAGGTTGGGAGGGTCACAGTAAAGCAACTGAAAGTGCCGGAAACTCAGCTGTAGCTTGAAATTCGTCTGACTTTTACTCCCTGCCTGGTAAATACATAGTGCTACCTATCTCAAATGCTAGTACTACTCCTAAGGACCTTTAAATACATTTTTCTGTATTTTTCTTTCCTCAATGCTGAGTGCGCGACGAGTGCGTGCAGTGCTCCTTCAGCGCTCGGCACTTTCCGAGCGCTGTTGATGGCTGGTTGAGCAGCCACGTCAACGTCTCTGCTCTACTACAACTCAAACAATAACGTTGCTCGTCATCCGTTATCATTAACGGATGACGAGCACCCAGGTAAGTACTTACCATTCCTCATTCCTCTCAACCACCTTGTTGAGACAACGCCACAGGACAACTTCACAGGATGACAACGAGTGGCAACGAGCAGGCCACAGGACGACGACACTATGACGACACGGGACGAGTACGACCAAACGACAACAATACGGCACAACGAAGACCCAACGACAACATGGAACGAAGACACGAATGCACGACAGGATGGCAACGACGCAACGAGGAGGTCACAGCACTACGACACAACGACGACACGACACGGAATGAGTAAGACCCAACGCCAACGATATGGCACAACGACGACCCAACGACAACGTGGAATGAAGATACGAACAGCGCGGCACGACCAGCAAACGACACAGACACACAACACCCATTCCCATCGACGAGACGACAACAAGGCGACAACGATGTGTCCAGCCCCAGCCCAGCACTCGGACGACAACGACACAACACCCACAACGCCTACTCCCATCGACGAGGCGACAACAACGCCCAGCCCCAGCCCCAGCACTCGGTCGACGATAGCATGCAGATGACGAAGACCCAACACCCACAATGCCTACTCCCATCGACGAGGCGACAACAACGCTCACCCCAGCACTTGGTCAACGACAACAAAATGCCCATTCCCATCGATGAGGCAACAACAACGCCCAGCCCCATTGACGAGCTGACAACATCGTGCCCAGCACTCAGATGACGACGACTCAATGCCCACAACACCTACTCCCATCGACAAGCCGACAACAACGTTCAGCACATCGACGAGCCGACAATGACGTGCCCAACCCCAGCACTCGGACGACGACGAAGCAACGCCCATTCCCATCGACGAGCCAACAACAACACCCAGCCCCATCGACGAGCTGACGACAACGTGCCCAGCCTCACTCCCTGCCCTCCACCACCCCCAACCACCCCCTCCCCACTCTCTCAGTCCCCACTGCTCCCTCCCCCTCCATCAGCATCCTCCCCTCCGTGTCCAATCCCGTCGCTTAGATCTGCACATCCCGCTCCTCCTCTCCACCGGCACCTACCCACACCGTCCTCCCTAGATGCCCCGTCTTTCTCCGTTGGCCGGAAGATTAGGCTCACGCGATGACACCAGACAGCGAAACGGACGACGATGAAGCAACTATGCCACAGGACGACGACTTCAGGATGACGAAGCCGACGATGGGTTCTGACGTCGTTGATAGCTGGTCTACATGTTTCTTCATAAATTATGTATTACACATCCTTTTTACAGTTTCTTTCCCTGTATGTCATGTAGTAGGGTAGCTACCTTTTTTTCAAGTGTTGTTTACAATTGTGTACCAACGGCGTCTAAGGCCCAAAGTCATCCAAAAACGGTTTGTCCCATCCAGCTTATTTTGGTCAGATTTGATAGAGGGAAACTATTTAGAGGTGTCAGAACATTAGAATATATATATAGCGTAAAGTTTCAGATGTTGTTTCTATGACGAACAAAGCTGTAGGGCACAAAGAATCTCCTCAGAACCCACTTTCAGAATTGTTTACAATTGTTGTGCAGGAGCATCAATTCCCAAAGGTCATCCGAAGTTGGTTGACCCAATCCATCCATTTCCGACATACCGACGCACGAGGAACCAATTCCACTAAATGTAAATAAAACACAGGATATATTTGGAATGATTTACAAGGCTTTTTTGTGGGAGAAACATATGCAGAAGCAAAAATATTGTTCTTGAGCCCAAAACAGAGGTTTGTTTGCAGATATTGACATATTGGCTGAAAAACAAATACAGAACATTAATGGATAATTAGGAATACAGCCAAGGGTGCCCATTTGATTATATCAGTATATTTGTTTTCCGATGTTTTATGACTTTTTCAACAGAGGAACTTTTACTTTTATATATTTGACGGGAAATAAGAGACTGTTGATATATGTTTACCAAAAGCCTGCCCCAACAAACCCTAGGCCAACCCAGGTGCCAGTGCATGCTGCAGACCCCTGGCTTGAATGCATGGTTAATGGCAAGGGATTAAGTGCAATAATGTGGGTGATTAGGGCAATGACTACAGCTAGGGGTGGCTCGTAAATTCCGCAATCTGATTGCTCTGATGCGATACCCATCACTAGAAAGTTGCGCTGCCTCCACTCCACTGATAAACCCAAAAGACCTCCTCCACATCTCGAGTTCGGAATTGAGTAGGTTGCTTCAGATACCTTCTAGATCTGGGGACTCAGATGGACCATTGATGCGCACATTTCACGGACGATTGAGGAGACGGCGCTTTTTGCTTACACATATTTCTCCACATATTTCCCAAATATTTCCGACATGTTTAATTGGTGAGCAACTCTTCTTGTGTGTTTCCCATACTCCACTTCCACGCTATGCTCCGTTGTGATATCTGCAGGTGGGATGTACCGTGAGCATATTTTCTCCAACCCCAATTGGTATGACGAATACATGCGGTGCGGCGCTGTGTTTGTAGAGACCGATCCGGAGCTCTGGGCATATTTATTGGGTGCGTCCTTTTCTTTTCATTAAATTTTGAAGGTCGTTGTCACTCATGCACTCTTATTCACTGGCTAGTCCCTGTCGGTGATAGTCCTGAATCAGAGACAGGCTTTTGGGTTGTATGGTCTGAGTTCGAAAGGAATGGGCGCTGTAGTCTACAAGTTATCTTGCTGACCATGACGCACATAATTTCTACAAGAGTAAATGTAGTTGTACTAAGATAGGTAATTCTACAATTTTTCTGATATGGCCAGTAACTTGTCGGCTTGCAAGCTCTTTTCAGCTTGTGACTTGTCAACAAGCTGTCAGTCCCAAAAAGTCACAAAAAGCCAACGAGTAATCTGTAGGTTTGCTGATGCATGGGCTTTCAACACTTATTCTCAAGAAGTGCAACACCTGTTAGCTTCTTGGGCTACCAAGTAACAGACCTTCCCCCCAATATCAGATATGCGAGGGTCATTCTGATGGCATTGGAGTATGCCAAACACTTTTTGCCTAACATCTTCGAGACGCCACCTCAAGGTGACAATGACTTGCAGCAGGTATGTCCAGTAGTGTAGACATCACACTTCTTGTCTCATTTTTATCCTTCCCAGGTCTGGTTCAAGGGGGTCCACGGTGATGCATGGGAACTGTCTCTTTTATTAAAAAACATCTTAGCATTCATCCTGGGGGATTTACACCAGGCAGGGCTAGGTATTCCAGATATCAGGGACCCTTGGGCTGATCCCCCCCCATCTGCTGAGACCACATGGACAATGTGGTTGATGCAGGTGTTCAAGAGGCCAAGAGCGGTCCTGCAGGGAACAGGAACCAACCAATTCCACCACCAAACCATAACAGCACGCGACTTCCTCGTACACCCGCCTCTTCCAGTATCTTCAGAGGAAACTGCTGCTAGGGTCCGGCTGGGCCTGCCAGCGCTGGACATACATTGAATAGAATATAGAATCTTAAAAACCCATGCCATGTATTGTTGGTGGCATACAGCAGTGATGCATATGATATCATGACCTTACTCTCCACCCTTCACAAGTGTCCACTTCGAAGCAATTCATGAGCGCCAAGGAATGGGAACCTGAATGAGCATCCACGCAATCAAGGCGGCCACAGAAAAAGTGCCATGCAGTCTTAAAGAGGATCAGCTACCCGAGCCCAATAGTCATATATTTGTAATATACCATCTATGCACGATGGAGATCATCATTGAACTGGAAGATCATTTAGCCCTGAAAGTATGTATACATTCAGTCAACATTCGGTTCAAATCAGTGACCACAGTAGTCAAGTTGGAACTGCCCAAAATACGCCGCTCCATCGTCGACGTCCTTCCGTGGAAGAGCTTGCATGACCGTGACGTGCGCAACTTCGTTGATACCATCCACAAGACCTCCTTACATAAAGATATTCAAGTCAAAGAAAAGGGCATTGTTGGATGGGGATGAAGCTGTTGCAAGACAGGCGGGGCAAGGAAAGGATATAATGAGTATTCTAAGTACACTAATTTTTCCCCACCTCCGAGATCCTTCGACTGTAGTAAGAGCCAATATTGACACATCAGAGCAAGATAAACTTTACAGCTTGACGAGTCTGAACTTGTTGCGCAAGTCTCGTGCATATGCAGCGTATCCCTCATCTTCGCCCAAATTTTATTAATCCCATCGTCTCACCCCACCCTTTCACCTTGTTCAGGTTCTATATATTTCTGGCTGGAGGATTATCTTGCTTGGGTCTTGTGAGTGTCGTTTAACGTCGACGATGGAGCGGCGTATTTTGGGCGGTTCCAACTTGACTAACTGCCACAAATACGAATGGATGAATGCAAATTTGCGAAGAAAGCGCTTGAGCGATCATACTTAAGTTTAATTATCCACCTGCCATTGCAAGAAATGCAACGAGTTCACTCCACAACCAACTGATGAATGATCTGTTCACTCGAAGTAGCAAACCTTGTATGCATTCCTGCGGCCTGCCAACATCTGGTTGCTCAATACATAGATTGGAATCACAGTCTACAATCCTATCTATTAATGAAGTTCTTAAAACGCTCCACCACAGCTGTCACCCCATCATCACTGAAATTTTCTGCTCCTTCAACTTCTAGATCAAAATGAGTTGCTGTGACAAACCCTGTGCGCAAAACCAGGCATAATCTTGAGTCTCCTTTGGGAGCCACCAGCTTCCGCTCATCATACATCGCTGACCGATAGCCAAGCCATTTTGCCATGCGACGAGGAGCAGTGAGTGAAGGATCGATCAGGATGACCACACTTGCATAAATCAAATATAAGCAACATAAAAGCTATGTAACAGTAACACCCACTGGCATATTTTTGAGATTTTCGAACCAGGCTGAGTGGGGAGGTTGATTGGCTGTCCATACAAGAACTTACTCCAAACAATGTTGAAGCTGGACACAGAACGAACAAAGGAGTCTCCATATAGATCGATGAATTGCATCAGCTTTATGGCCTGCAGTATAGCTATATCAATGCCTCTAGTACTCATAGCACAAGGAAAACTGACCAGATATGCCCCACTTTCGCAAGCGACAAGGTTGATCTATATGTAAGTCCATGACACATCTCAGTGCAAGGGGGGTATGTGGGGACTGACTTCACTGATACGACTTTGGTTGTACCAAAGATCAAAATACAGATCGGCTGCAAATGTCACTGGAAATAAAGAGGATTAGAGTTGAACAGCCAAAGCTCTCCCAGCACTTACTCAAGTTATTGGTACAGCGGTGCATGTTGCGAATCCCCCCGTACGGCTCATTCATGCTGCACAACATGATGAATACTCAATGTCGCACGTAGATCAAAACTTTGCTTACAGCACAGATACATAATCTGCGTAATAAGCTGCTTCGTTAGGCTTCCTAAGCAATACTATGTAAGAAAAATAAGACCTGGCAGCACTTTCACACACCTATTCTTTAACACATCCATGATCATTTTTGCAGCTTCAATGTGCACTCTATTGAGGGCTGCATATAATTCAGAGGGAGGCCCCAAAGCAGAAAATGGAGACCATACCATGCAGTTGTTCGGGTTGACTTTTAACATTAGCAAGCGGGCCAATGACAAAGAGTTTTGATCTAGGAATAGCACCATAAAGTAAGCGGCAAAGAAAAAAGACGACGAGCGACACACCCAGATAACGGTGTGGGGCCACCATTTAGTTCAGTGTGGCCATTTGCAAGTGGACCACTGACCACAAACTTTGTTGAGTGAGCGCAGAAAAGAAATGACAAGGTACGCACTCGGATAATTTTATGGGGGATGTGGATACCCCGTTTGCAATTGCAATCACTGAGGGCGATTCAGGAGGAGATGACGGTTCCTTTTCAAGGGTTAATTTGCATGGTTAAACGCAGGAGTCAAACTATGGGATACCAATGCAAAAGCAGATGCCAGATAATCTGGGGATCCACCTGCGTGAGTGAGATTCTCGTCTTGAGTTTGGGTGGGTTGAGACATGGATGGATATTCTTACGTCATCGTTCTGCTTGAGCTCACACGACGAACAAACACTGCCCCTCTTCCCCTCTTCTTTCAGTCGGGATGTGGGTGACAAAAGAGCAGTACAATGTCTGCGCGCAGCCAGCCTACAAACCACTTCTCTATTGAATTCTGTCCACTTACAACCACGATCACTTGATTTCTGCAATACATTTTTGGGCTTGGGCAATGGTGTTGTGGATGTCCATTTTGCACCCATGCAGGGGGCTGCGAGGACGGTTGAGGAGTTGAAGAATTTTTGGAAAGAGAGGTGCGTTGAAGTACGTTCTCGATGTTGCTTAAGGAACCGACACACCCTTGCGCACGCTTTAGGGCAGCGATCGAGGAAGATTATGCCAAACGTTTAACCAAATTGTCGAAAATGGTTTTGGGAAGGGGTGAAATTGGGTAGGTTGGGCTAGGAAGACTTGGATTGGTGGTGCTGACCTTTCTCTCCAGAGAATTACGCAATTCCTTGAACGCCATCAAAGTCGAGACCGAGCGTCAGTCCGGTATCCACCTTAACCTTGCGCAGCAAATACGCAGCGATTTGGAGTCCCCAGCCGCTGTGTTTTACACGCGGTGACTCCAGCACAAGAAAGTGGCCCAAGCGGCCATCGAGATTCACATGAAACTGGAACGCGCACAACAGACGGTACAAATCAATGAGCGCGACTTTGCCAACTTTTCCAAAGCTTTGCAAAATACTTCCACTAGCAATCCCCAAACCATATCAACTATGGGAACCTGCGGCCAAACGTTCCATTTCCCGTTGATGCTTAATGTCTCTTTTGCCTGGGGTCTCCAAATGTAACCTTCCCCCTAATTGGCCACTGGCTTTCATTTACTGATCAACGAATAGGGTTATGCACTCGGAAGGTGAAGGTCTGAACTCCCCGTCGCCATAGGTGAATTGACACCCTCTCTTGAGTAACTCTGCTTCTGGCTCTTCCTCGTAAACTCAGGGTCAAACTGGTTCAGAAGCTTGTATTTTGAAACATGGGTGGTTGGCTCATGTATAGCCGTCATATACATGCCCCGGGTGACAATCTTTACGAGGCACGACCCACTCGTAGTAAGTGGCGTCTGTAATGCGAATCCAACTTCTGATTTCACCTGCAGAGCGAAGCCTATAGGTTCTTGGATGAGAGTCTCGGGAGTCTATCATTAACATTATGGTCCACGCTGATTCTGTTGGTATCAGTCATGTATGCTCATAATCATGGGTGCTGATCAAGCTATTAGTATTTGTCGTTAGTTGAACGTTTCCTACTTTCCTCAAGACTTTGGCAAGTACATGGCGTATATCGAAATAATGCTGCTACCATGAAGGTTTGTAGTGGCGCGAAGGTGTTGACATCGCAGTCAACATCTTGCTAGGAAATATTTGTTGCTTACGTCCCTCTTCACAGATGATTCGTGTTGTCTTCCGTTTTCTTTTTATCCAATTCTTATTCTTGGGGTCGATGGCGTGCGACCTCACCACCATATCAACGAGTCTGTATTTTGGACGGGTTAGATTCAAACAAGGTTCCTCATGGTCAGATATTTATCTGTGATCGGTTAGATTTTCTGGTCATCCTGTCTGGCTTTGGTATTGCGGTATCTTTGGGAATCATTTTGGTGGTAAGTGGTAGTTGGCTTTCCTTGTCAATGAGCCACTGACACTGCAACAATAGATCTTGTCCAGGCGATCCATCGAAGGCGAGGTCGCACCGCGAGATGCTTCCAAGGAACGCAAGCGAAGTCGATCATTTGGCAGAACAACGAGTGTGACGGAAAAGACACCGCTGCCAAAAACATGTCGATGTCACAATTTTCGACCTGCAGAAATGCGCCGCCTGAGATTGCAGCGGGTGGCACATACCTTCTCACATCTTCCCCGGTGAAGACTGGTATGCAAAGCTACGATGGTCACACCGATGATGGTCTCCGGATGGGTGGCGCCTCCTTTCAGAATCACGGTGATAAGTTGTGATATTGTGATGGCCAAAGATGTTCCTGCTGCTCTGCCTGCAAGGAAGCGGAATCGTAAAAGGTGAAAAGATGTGGAGCTAGGGGGAATCGAAGCTTTGGCGGAAACTAACTAATTTTCTGTGCATAGCCACAATTATAAGCAATCTGCAAAATATTTGTGTTCTCGTCATCGCATCAGTCGTCCACCCGTCTTTTCGGTCTCATCTGCATCTGCGCCTTTGAATCCGGGGTAGGAGAGGGTAGAAAGCACACGTGGTGCGTAGAGTCATCGGGCCTACAATCTGGAGGCTGCTGATCCCCAGATCTAGTAAATATATCTTGAACGCGCACGTCTCTACCCGCGCACCCTGTTGCAAGCAATGGTACGACTGCGCTGAATGCCATGCCGCAGCGTAGACACATCCCTTGGCGAAAACAACGGAAATGGCGTTCATTTGCAAGAAGTTTAAGAAAGCATTCCGGAAAAATATGACCGTGTAGCCCACATTCCGATAATCGTTATGATTTTCGTCCTTTTTTGCACGGTTTAATTGGCATACCTAGGTGCTAGAGGCAAAGACCCCTCACGCCGTAGTGGGGGTGGAGGGTGAAGATGCTAGGGTGTTTGCTCGGTAGGTCACCGTCTTTCCTGCGATGGAGTCATCTCGCGGCATTTTTTTTCCCCAGGATGCTCAAGGACTATCGTTTCAAGCAGGTACAAAACAGGTCCATTTTTGTGAGGGATGACTTTTCAGATATCTTTGGATAACCGATTGTGCACTTGTCGAATTAACACAATACAGATAAAATGCACCCTGAGCTCTACTTCGCCTGTGATAAAGGTGTAAGGTCTGGTGGATCCTCAAGCCTCCGGACCTTCAAACATCCTGCAGCCTCTGAGCCGACTTCAGTGCAACAAGAATTTCATTCACTAACTATCCCCTTCAAGCTCCCATCTGCCAGTGATTATGTCCACGCAGATGTGGTACTATTTCACATGAAGTTCTACTGAAATCCAAACAAAGGAGTTAAGGTACAAGGTAGGGAATACACTTCGATTTGGGAGGCTAAAGGCCCCTAGTCGGGTAAAACGTTCGACCTAAGAAAGGCTATTTCACCAAGAGCAAAATATGAACTTGTGAGAAGTAAAGAGGTTGATCGAGGATGATAATGCGAAGAAATTGTACCAGCACCAGCTATGAACGATTCTGTAAACGACCCCAGCGATGTTCCCCAACTCCAGACGGCCGCATGTTTCAATATTTGTTGTTTGGAGCCTTCTTCCGTCCTACATGGGCATTATTGCCGGACGGGACAGTCGCCCTGAAAATACGATCTTTGATGACCATAAAGTACGCGTATTGTTGGATAGTGAACACAAAACTAACGTTGAAATTGTACTTTTGGTGCGACCATAGCGTGAAGATGATGGTGGTGTAAATGATGGATGGGACGACGAAGAAGCAGTTAGTAAACCACAAAACAAATGTTCGGGCTGACCCAAACCAACGGATGTATAAAACAACATTCCGCTCTTGTAGCAAATCTTCTGAATAACGGTGAGGATTGACTTCCAGAAATCGCGGTTGGTGAGGAGCGTAGAAGAGCCGGAGCACCAACGCATCTGCTGTGCGAAGCAAGCCGCAGGAGTGTCCGGCGAGATGTCACAAGCGAGAGCGAGGAAAATATACTTCAGTGTCCAACCAAGTGCGACTGCGTAAAATCCTGCATGGACGTCCTCAGAGTGTCCAATCTCGGCTGTCCCAACTTCCACCAATGCTTCACGACGGGAGAGGGCATTACTGCCAACGCAGATAGAAGCTCCGAAACTATCTCGATTGACTTGTACAATGCGATAGAAGAACTTTGCCCATTTGCAAGGACGGAAGAATTGAGGCGATTGGATAATGGCAATTTTAGGATTCCACTTCATGTAGGGAAGCGCCTCGGATAAGAAATCCTGACGAGGACAAAAATCGGCGTCGAAAATGATGAAAAAGTCACCAGTCGTGCGGGGGAATCCGTATCGCAGGTTTCTGGCTATCTTGAGGTATGGTCTACTATTGTCCCGCGTAATATAATTGAAGTCATAGTGGGTTGCAAGTCACTTGACGGTGTCGAAACCACCACCGTCGAGTACCCAGACCTTGAAATTGGGGTAATCTAATTACGAGACATACTTGTACGTGTTCTCGAGAACTTCTGAGTCGAGAGGCTCTTTACTACAAGGAAGATAAATGTCGACAAGAGGGTGGTTACTGGTGCACGAGTTTTCTGCAACTATTCTCCTGTGTTGCACTGGGTCGAAATCTCTGCTACTGCAAAGGAGATAAAGCTGGATGAAAGCCACGAAAGCACCCATCCTAGGAGAAAGAGTGTTATATAATCAAGGGACACTTGCAATGCTCCACGGACCACAGTAGGCTCACCACAAATGATATTTAGTCGTCCTGACGAGAAACCATTTCCCCTCTGGTCTGATGGAATGACACTCGTCAGGGATGTGCATGCAATAAAGCACAGTGACCTGACAGATGGATCGATAAATAAGTATATTTAACGGGATCAATCTAACCAGAAACCCCCTTTTCGCGTGGAACCCTGGGTTTCTTCTGCATTTGGTAGAAATCCCCCTTCCATCAGTCGATGGGTTATTTTGAGGAACCCCATGTCGGAGTTAAATTCCTAGATGCCGACGCGTGTCGCGCTCAAATTTAAATTGATCTTGGCTCCCCGGGGGATCAATCTAACCAGAAACCCCCTTTTCGCGTGGAACCCTGGGTTTCTTCTGCATTTGGTAGAAATCCCCCTTCCATCAGTCGATGGGTTATTTTGAGGAACCCCATGTCGGAGTTAAATTCCTAGATGCCGACGCGTGTCGCGCTCAAATTTAAATTGATCTTGGCTCCCCGGGTCATGATGAGAAGAGAGCGCGACGAGTTGAACTCCATCATGCACATCCCTTGTCGCACATGTATCGTCACGCGATGCGACGCGCCCACTCGACAAGTGGTTACCACGGTAAATAATATTGGTTCATGGTCTACACAATGCTACAAGATGCAAACAAGATGAGGGTTTGGACGGGTAGCTATACTTACATAGATGTAGGAGAGCGGGAGTGGTTTAGGGATGCCACTGCTCCCTTCCATAGTCCCTTGCTACTTGAAAGGTTGATGACCCCCGCCGCCAACTTGAACTTATGCATGTGCATGTGGTGGACCTCAAATATCCCGAGCTCCGCTTCTTGTGGAAACAAGGTTTCTACGCAAGCACTTTGGAAACCCTGGGTTGTTCAGGGGAAACCAGGGTTTCTGGATAGTTTAATCCTATTTAACGGGTTGGGTACCTGTAAACGTCTTTTCTATCCCCCAGAAGAGTTCTGTGCGACATGCCGCTTCTTCCTCTCGCGAACGCGAATGCCTATGCCAACTGGGTGCAAGCAAATGCAAATGAAGAGGGTTTTGTGAATGGCATCTGGAGCTCGTGAGTGCCACAATAGCCTTCTTTATCGAAAATGCTGACAACACTTGTTTCTTGTTCAGCATCCTAAATACACATTTTCAGGCGCAAATTCGAACTCTTAACTATTCCATTAATCCCGAGGTCCACCTGAACCATGGATTCACCGATCTGCTTGTCACCAGCAACAATCACGTCATTCCGCCAACTGTGAAGTGGCAGATCATCTTCGAGGGAAAAGCTGGGAATGGCATGAACTACCAGAATACGCTCAACCAGCTCGACGGCTATGCCCAACAAGTTCGGGGAGGGGGAGGATGGTGTTACCTTATTGCGGCAAAAGGCGACACTTGCATGTTCTGGAGATATCAGAAGAACTCCTTGGTGCCTATTCAGCCTATGGGAATTAATGCAAAATCTTCCTATTCATCAACAGGTATCCACGTCCGACAAGATCGACAGCGGCAAGGGGAAATCCAAAGAAGCGAACACCAGTAATGCAGACATTGTTTCCCTTCCCTCAATTTCCTACAATCACCTCCGACGTCCATCCTCGCTTCGTACTCTACAATACTGGGAGCAAGCTAAGTAGTGCCATTTCATTGGCGTATGGGCGCGCCAATCCTCATTTGCTGTCTACCTTCCGAGACATCATCGCTATATACAAAGCTTGGACAAGCTCTCAAATTCCGGAAGATTTTTACTCGGCAGACCTCCCCCCCAATACCCGTCCTGAGGATGACTACCCAGATAACAAGACAAATCCTCACCGTGCTGCACCTGTTGGCAAGAAACGCTCAGCCCCGAAGCCCCAAGGTGTTCCAACAAGGCAGTCAAAGAGGGCAAAAACGGGAGGAGGCAAGGATTGTGGTTGGCTTGATGATGCTACCCTCGCTGAGTTAGACCACGACCGATCGCCGAAGAGGGCTTGGGAAGAGAAGGTTGCTTGGATTCAAGCATGGGTGGGAGGTGTCCCGCTGGACGCAATGGACGTAGATGAAGTTTCGATGGATGTCGAGCATGATCATTTGACGGACAAATTAGCTGGTCAAGTCCCTGATTACGCAGCTAGGATACCGATCTCCGAACTGTCGTCTTGAAGAGGGTACTCAAGCTTCGCACAGCTGATAATATCATGAATTATTGTGTAAAGCTAGCTGTTATTTCAATTAATGCGCAATGACCTCAAGTGCCATAGGCCTGTCGGAGAGCACTGTGCGCTTTTCAAACTCAGCACCTTGCTTGCGTCGCGTCTTTGTCGCGTCTTCTCATTGACCTCATATTCGCGACATGGTGAGTTCATTTTCTTGCTAAATCGTTGTTGACTAAGGCCTTGATAAATTATTGCAGTCATCTCAAACTCCTCGACGCTCAAAACGCCCGCGGTCAGCTTCACCTGCTCCGCTCTCATCGCCTGCGCGTCCTACGCCTCAACCACGCGATTCTCAGTCTTCTCTACCTCCATCGTCTCCCCCAGCCCCATTTTCTGACACGGACGATAGCCTAGATGACAGAGACGCCGTTAGAGATGCCGAAGACCAAGAGGAGGACGATGGAGAAGACCTGTTTGGAGAGAATCTTGAGGTGTATGTTTCTTCGTGTCATTCACCAATACCTGGTTGATGATGGTGTTGGAATGCAGAGATTACGCTCCGAACGAACTCCTCGATAGGTATTCTGACGCCGGCCTAGATGACGATGAAGAGGTGGCGGAACTCTCGGCGGCAGACAGAAGAGCAGCTGAGTTAAAAATGGCGCGTCGTGACAAACTTGAACGTGCTGGAAAACGTGGTTCACGCGCCGCTCATCGTAGTCGTGCCCCTGCCTTCCTTGGTAGTGATGATATGGATGATGATGGGGATGTTGATGATGAGTTGGGTCTTTCTCGCTTCAAGACTCGAACACGGAGACAATATGATGAGCGACGAGATCGTGATGATCTCGAAGGAGTAGAGGATGTAAGTGCTCTATTCATACTTGCATGGTTACGTCGAGGGGGCTAATTTTGTCTGGAAGGAATTGCCTCTTGAGCAACTGGGCGACATCAAAGCCAAATCTATCGTTGAATGGATTGCAAACGACCGTGTCCGTCGAACAATTGCATGGCATTTCCGTAACTTCTTGATGATCCACGTCGACGAACATGGCTCATCTGTGTATGGTGAACGTATTCGCCATCTGGGAGAAAGTAAGCGAGCGACAAATATCATCCATTCTCCTTCTCTAACCACATTTCAGCGAACGCCGAATCCCTAGAAGTCTCATATCAACATCTCATAGACACCAAAGCTATTTTGGCCTACTTCTTGTCCAACAGCCCTACCGCAATGCTTGAAATTTTTGATGAGGTCGCTCTCAATGCCATCCTTGTCTACTACCCTTCTTACAAACGTATCCATTCCGAAGTACACGTTCGAATATCCGATTTACCCACCACCTCCTCCTTGCGAGATCTGCGTCGAGCAGATCTCAACAACCTCGTTCGGGTGACTGGTGTTGTTACGCGGCGAACGGGTGTCTTCCCCCAACTGAAATATGTTAAATTTGATTGCAAGAAGTGCGGAGCAGTTCTTGGCCCCTTCTATCAAGATGCCACGAAGGAAGTCAAAATCAGCTATTGCGCTAATTGCGAAAGCAAGGGCCCTTTCCCAGTAAATTCGGAACAGGTTTGTTTCGTTCTTGTGGAACAAAAGTCGTGCTCATCATTCATGTCTGCAGACGGTATACAGGAATTTCCAAAAGATGACATTGCAAGAGTCTCCTGGATCAGTTCCTGCGGGTCGTTTGCCCAGACATCGGGAAGTCATCCTGCTTTGGGATCTGATTGATAGTGCGAAGCCAGGCGAAGAAGTGGTTAGTATCTCAGGCAATCATTTGTGATTGATTTTGACGAGGGCGGTAGGAAGTAACTGGCGTCTACCGCAACAATTTCGATGCCTCTCTCAATGCCAAGAACGGCTTTCCCGTTTTCTCGACCATCATCGAAGCAAATCATATCAACAAGAAGGAAGACCTCTTTGCGGCCTTCCGGTTGACCGAAGACGACGAAAAGGAAATGCGTAATCTCGCCCGTGACGATCGTATTCGAAAAAGGATCATCAAATCCATCGCCCCATCCATCTACGGCCACGAAGATATCAAGACCGCCATTGCCCTTTCACTCTTTGGTGGAGTGTCCAAGGACATCAATCACAAGCATCGCATTCGTGGAGATATCAACGTCCTTCTTCTAGGAGACCCTGGAACAGCCAAATCTCAATTTCTCAAATATGTTGAAAAGACTGCTCACAGATCGGTCTTCGCAACTGGGCAAGGTGCATCAGCGGTCGGTCTCACTGCCAGCGTCCGCAAGGATCCCATCACGCGAGAGTGGACGCTAGAGGGTGGCGCACTAGTTCTCGCAGATAAAGGCACCTGCCTTATCGACGAATTCGACAAGATGAACGACGCTGACCGAACATCTATCCACGAGGCCATGGAACAACAATCGATCTCCATCTCAAAAGCCGGCATCGTCACTACTCTCCAAGCGCGGTGTGCGATTATCGCTGCTGCCAATCCCATTCGTGGCCGATATAACCCCCTGATACCCTTCTCGCAGAACGTGGAACTAACGGAACCAATTTTGTCTCGTTTTGATGTTCTTTGCGTCGTGAAAGACAATGTGGACCCGGTTATGGATGAATTACTGGCTAGATTCGTTGTGGGCAGTCATTTACGGAGTCACCCCAAATTTGAGGCGGAAACTGATGAGATGGATGTCGGGACGACGTTAGACGCTGATGTTCGTTGAGCTCTTTTTATATTCTTTCACAGGTTAATTTGCGTTCTAGATTATACCGCAAGATGTATTGCGCAAGTACATCATGTACGCCAGGGAAAAGATCCGGCCCAAGCTGTTTGACCTCGATCAAGAAAAGCTAGCGCGGCTCTTTGCTGACCTACGTCGCGAGTCGATGGCGACTGGGTCGTATCCTATTACCGTTCGACACTTGGAGAGCATGATTCGCATGGCTGAAGCCAGCGCGAAGATGGCGTTGCGCGAGTATGTTCGCGCTGATGACATTGACCTTGCCATTGAGGTCGCGGTTGGAAGCTTTGTCAGTGCACAAAAGAGTAGCATTAAGAAGACTTTGCAAAGGGTGCGTCCATCTATCTGCTTCTTAGATGGGGATTTTTCCTGATGAGGTATAATTCTCTAGGGATTCCGGAAATACCTTACGCAATCTAAAGACCACGAAGAACTACTAGCATTCTTGCTTGGTGGGATGGTGAAAGATCAAGCACGGCTCTATCAGTTGCGGCGTCATGAACAGCCGGAGAAAGTCACGATTAAGGTTTCTGAGCTGGAAGAAAGAGTAGGTCTTTGTTTGTGTCAACCCGTCCTTTTACTGACTGTCGTGACCTCCAGGCAAAGGGACACGACATCTTTGACATTACGCCCTTCCTCCGCTCTAAGCTGTTTACCACCAATGGGTACAAATTGAAAGCGAATATAATTGAAAAGGAGTTTATCGTTCACCGCGACGATCAAGGTGCCTTGTGATCTACGTTGCTGTTCTCTTGTATGTAAGTATATGTTGTTGTAATTGCTATCAGTTTCTCAATATCTTGATATCGAGTGTTCGAAATTTCGATTTCAAAACATCCAATAGAGATAACAAGTGAGAGGTGTGTGTCTAACGTGGAAGGTGAATAAGAATACGTCAATGCTGGAGTGAGGGTAGTCGTCTATAATGTATGTATTATTAAGATCCTCCAAGATGGTGGTTTTGAGGTAGGTCAAGCAGCTTATGATGAGGTGGTCGTGGACGGCTTGTCGAGCTTTGTCCGTCGTGGCTTTTCAGGCGCAGGTATGCCTGCGGGGTCAGCTTCTCCGACTGCAGTGCCTTCCGGCGTTGAAGAGAGACCAGCTGTCTCGGTTACTGGTAAAGCCTCTTCACCCTCGTCGTCATCATCATTCATTATTTCTAACCGAAAATCAGAACGGTACGTTTTGAAATAAATCAAAAAAAGGGATGCGCACCATCAGCGTATACCTCCGGATGAGCCCTAAAGCAATCCTGCATATGCTTGAACTTTTCAACACAGTTAATGCCCTTTGGTTCGTCCTCTGAAAACACAAAACACGAGAAGGCTTCTCGGAATTCAGGACCGCATGGGCCATGGGCCATTCCACCGAGACATGGACAGTCCCAGTTGATTTCCCCCGTTACAGGGTTATATGCACCTCCGGAAGCACCACTTTCTTCTGGTGAAGCTTCGTCCGAGCTTCCGTCGCTTCCCTCGGTATCCTTGGGGTCTACATCGCTGTCAGACGAGACAGAAGACGTAGAGTCAGATGCGGGTAGTGAATCTGGTATAAAAACGGATGGTTCTGAGGGTAATGATGGGGTTTTCGGGGACTGTGAGTTAGTGGTCTTCGCTGCATCCACCCATTTTAGAAACGGTCTTCATGCGAAAGGGTCACAGACTGACTTGAATTTGATTCCGAACTATCCAATGCGATATGGTTTTTGTCAAACGCCAGCCGCCATGACAAGTAAGCCGTAGCAGCTAGGGAAGCACCCACCGCGGCCTTTGTAAACCTTCGGGACGTGAACGCGGTGTGTCGTGCGGATGTGTGTGTATGCAGACACCTTCGTGCGGCAGAATTTGCAAAACGAGAGAACATGGCAAGGAATGAGCTGGATGAAGAATTGCGCTGGTGACTTGCAAGTAGTACGCGGCGATACGGCTTCAATTGCTAGAAATTTCAAAGCGGCTCCTTTCAAGATTAACATGTCAAAACAGTGTTATACAAATTCTTTATCTTTATCTACAACTCCACCGAATAAATTAGCGCGAGTCGCCTGAAGAAAGAAAATTAGCAAGGACTGTGTCGAACAATGGCGAAAAGACGTACGCAACGACCGCTAGCGGGTTACTGATTTTTCACGGGCCATTAGGTCGTTGAGACACCGTGCAACGATGCCAACACCCTCCTCAATGGCCCCTTGATCTTTCTCCGCGACCTTCCTCATCAATCGACGGAACCTGTCCGGATGCCATCGTAGTTGCGCGTTGCGGAGTCTATCCTTGCGCGTCTGGTTCTGCGAGTGTGCTGGAGAGAGAAGGAATGACATAATCGCGGTGGGTGTAATATCCTCGGGTGTCTTCGGCGGTACCAGCAGTGGCCAAGCGACGGTCGAAAACGTGAGCGGTTCCGTAGACGTTGCGATCGCTGCCCATCGTGCTTCATAGTTGTTCCAAGCTTCTACAATTCCGTGTTCCCTCCTTGCGCGGTCCTTGCGCTCCTGTTCGCGGAAGTAGGAAAACGCTTTAGCAGTCTCCTCTGCAGCCTTCCTCTTTTCTGCCTCGCGTTTTTGCCGAATGCGTACGTCGATCTTTCGTAGCTCCTCCTGGATCCGAGCCTTTGCCTTCTCGCGTTCGATCGCCACTCGCCTGGCTTCCTCCTCCTGCCTCATCCACCTATCCGCTTCTACACCGTAAGTATGCACCATGTCCTCCCACACCCTGCGCGATCGCCCCTTGTCTCTCTGTCGCGTGCCAGCGGACCAATCTCTCTCGAATCCATCCCCTACGAATATCTGCTGCTCGAGGACCCATTTCTCTGTCTTCTTGTTGCGCCTGTCCTGTTTCGCGAGCTCCTGCTCCAGCACCCAGGTGTACGTCTCGGTCATATGTTGCCAGGGGGTGTCACGGACACGCTCGCTGCTGGCGAACCCGGCCGCAGTGGGCGTTCGGCGAAGGGAAGGGTTTATATACCCTTCACGTTGAGAGCGGCAATGATGATGGCTAGTAGTGGCAGACTGTGTGCGAGTGGCCATTGTGGAAGTAAAGCTCAGCTGTGGATGATTGGATTGCTCTCCAGGAGGAATTATGAGTTTCTACAGGGACGGGAGACGAGACATTTATGTGTGCTGCATTGATGACGCATTGTGTAGGCACGACGAACACGCAATCTGTTTGAGACCCACAGTCATTCGCCGTGGACAGATTTGCATGTATGTATTGTCCCTCGTTGTGAAACTGATGTAAGGGAGGAGGTCCGTACTTACCAGGTCGGATCCGGCAGATCAGTTATCAAACGCATGGCCGACACGTTGTTCAATGTTCTTTGTTGTCCTCCCGTTCCTGGGGTAATTTCAGGGTGATAGAATACCGAAAGTTGACCGAATGAACAGCCTTCACCAGCCTTCACGCAATATCCTACTTCCACTTGCCTCTAACGGAAAGACCTAGAGGGACACGAAGCGATCTAATGTTGTGATATAGGTCAGGCGCCATGCGATAAGCCTTGGATAATCTTCTATAGATGTATTGAAAGTCTAGATACCCATAAGGCCATGAACTGCCCATTCATACACTCCCAGGAATACCGCACCACCAGCAGATATCCAAAGAGTGCGTGGCACCACGCCTGAGAATAGAGTTTTCACGCCCTCCGTAGCGTAGATAGTCCTAAATCTACGTCCCAATGAAGGCAGCTTCTCATTGGTTGGATCCTGAGATAGAATTACTAGGGTCGGGGAGAGTGTGTGATGAAAACGGAACATACACGAAGGTCAAGCATGACGCGCGTTTTCAAAACGTCCAGTGGCGTCGTCACAGCGGCGGTAAATCCTCCCGCGATGCTCCCACAAACGGCAGCTTCGTGGGCGTAAAGCGGTGTCCGCCCGACTCTTCGGGAAAGTTGTAGCTTTAACAACTCGTAGAGTGGGAATTGCAACGAGGTAAAAGGTATCTAAAATGAAAATGTCAGCGGCAGAATATGAGAACGCACAGGCAAAACCAAGCAAAAATGCACCTCCCGCATAATGGTCGACCCAAATCCCCGATAAAAGCCGCGCCATCCGTCGTTCGTGAGAACAAGCCGTGCAGCTGCGAGTGACGACTGTCCTAGCATTCCATATGTAGAAGTTTGCGTTCTCGTTTTGATGACTTCAGTCGGCACACGAATCAAACAGGCAGCCTGGAAGGGTGTGCATCACCAGAGAAGGGAGTCGTGAAAATGGGATTGCGCTCCGAAAGATGTAGGGAAACATCCGTACAACTTCCGCCACGGATGCAGAGATCATATGGTTGACTGGCGCAAGACGGTCGGAGAACGGCAGGATTTTTTTCATGGTCTCGTAACTTGAGAAGAAAACAGCCGCTAAGTTCAAGTATGTTAATTCTTGTTGCTCTGGTTGACAGGCAAGAAAATCAAAAATAAGTACCTCCAGGTGCGCTGCCAACAACCACGCTGCCCACCCCCTTGTATACACCATGAAAGCCTCCTGCGCGCCTAAAACCTTTCGCAGATTGGAGACGGGTTTTCATGGTATCAACAGGAAAGAACAGGAGATCGACAGCAGTTCCCGCAGCACCACCGGCCTGGAGGGAGATGTCAGTTCATAGATCTCGTGCGCACACAAAAAGAAGCTCATACCAAAAGTGATTGTATAAAAGTTGGCCTCACCTTGACCTCCATGTCTTCGTGCAGCCTTGAGTCTATTTGACTTTACGCTCAGCCAGGGAGTCGGAGTGGCACGGGGTTGAAGACGCGAATCAGGGTGGAAGTGAACACTGAACAAATATGTAGAAGTTCGCACACTGGTTGGTCCAGCTCAAGATGTGAAAATGAGCCAAATGCTTCATGATGTCAATTTCCATAACTGCAGGTAAATACGATACGTAAGGAGCGATATATGTAGGAACAACGGTGTCCAATAGTATACATAGAACCAAATTAAATGAGCGAGAGGTGAACATGCAAAGAGATACAGATAGCTGACAGCTGCCGGGGGAAATCATCTAGCGGAAAAGGTTAGTAACAGAATGGGTGTAAGATTTGAAGGGGATTTACGCAAGTGAGAGTGAGTGGTTATGGTGTTACATGTTCTTGGGAATCAACTCGGAGGAATGCAAGCACCAACGGGATTGAGCTATTTTGTTGGCATTGCATCTGCAGATCACGCCCTGACCAGACGTTCCCTTCAATCCGGACGCTTTGGTCATACACAACAGAATTCTCGAAAAGGTCCCCTCCACCGTTTTCAAGTGGGCTGCGACTTTTTGCGTTGTTGCTGAGATCAAGCTCGTTTTTGCCTGCCCCGTGCCGGTGATAAACTTTGCTACGAGACTTTGACCGGACCAGTGCTGCAAGAGACTGAGGAGAACCTCTGTGGTCGACCGTCAAGCCGCCGTTAATGTTAACGCTACCATGGCTGGACTGAGACGAGATGTTGTGTCGATGTAGAGGTCCTTTTGAACTAGGCGGATTCGAGGGAATTGAGGTTCCTATCAAAATCTCCTGAAGGACCTTGAATGCAACACTCTCAGCAGCTTGTAAGAATGTGGATGCTACTGGCGTCGAAGAGCCCGTGGACAGCTCTGCTGCTGCTGTAGCATTGTTGATTTGTCGTTTAAGAGATACGGCCCACTGATGACGAATGAGAGGGTCATCGACGCTGAACATATATCTTCGCTTCAACCCCGTGTGATTTGAGAAAGCTAGCTGGAAAGTGTTGCGCATGAAGGCGCGCTCAACAACCACGGTATGACTTATGGGCAAACCAGCGTAATTCACAGCGTTTGGTCCAGATCGACATAGGGTCACAGTTTTTGAGCCAAGGGAAGTTCCCATTACGCGGAATGACGCCTCTGATGATTTTGCGAAAGTTAGAACAGGAGGATCAAAGACCAAATCTTGACCATAGAGTTGTATCGAGAAAGAAGGATCGACATGGGGTATGCGGAAGATGATGGGGTCAGATTGTATCTTGTAGGTTAGACGAGCTGGTAACTGCCGTTTGATGGTGACCTGCAAATCTGCGCTGCTCGTCGGACTTGGGTAACGGGCTTGACATAGCCTCTCGGAACGAATAGAGTCATAAACATCTTCTAGAAACTCGTCAGACACGAGACACCGCACATCAGTTCGCCGGAAGGCATCCACAAAATCCCTGCTAGTAATGTTGCGTTTAACATCGTCTGATCTGCCAGCTTCATCCGCGATTCCGTCATGAAGCAGGTCGTTGAGCTGAACGAGACCCCGAACAAGGCGAATAGCCATATCCTTGTCATACGCCACACTCTTGGCATTGGCTTCGTACCACCGGACAGCAAAGAAATCAAGAAGATATTCTGAAGCCCCATGGCTCTGAGTCGACTTGGGAGAGACGTGAAGTGATTGTAGGAAGACCTTCAAAGCAATATCAATCCTTAAACCCGCAAATCCAAAACTATCCAGGTATGTTTTGAGGACAATCTTCGAGGTCCTCCTTGACAGGTAATCCCCCAAGCGAGCTCTATCCAAGTCGATAGTTTTGAATAGCAATTGACCAAGCAGTTGTGGGTCATCCGGGATATTAGATTTGGAAAACAGGGTGGTGATGGCATAATCTGGATCTTTCGAAAAATTTAGAACGAAAGACCTGACGAGGGGATTTCGAGGAACAGGAGAATTGTTTCCAGTCCTTGATTGAAATTCCGTCCTATCCGGGAAAAAACGTAAATTTCGAAGCAGGACAACACTCTTCACCACATATTTCCTATCGGGAGGGCTAGGCTTGTAAGCGTCCATAAAGTTGTCTTGATCATGAGAAACGGGTTTTGCGATAACGAGGATATCAGAAAACAAGAAAAGAAATCTGTCCTTCACCGTATTGGGATCGACGACCTGCAAAACTGGCGATGATAACAATAACTTTCGAGGGGGATCGTCGACTACATTCACCAGCATAGGATTACGTGAGCCTCGCGTAAGGTTCTCCTCGAGGCGCTCTAGAACAGCAGAACCTTGAGAGGGGTGGCTCAAAGATGAAGATGACGTTGACTCAGATTCGGACGTTGAGTGATTGGGATAATCACTCAATGAAGAGGAGGGATAGGGCGTCCCAGAGACAGGTCGTTCTGACCGTGAGGTACTGGGCGGAGGTTGATCGTCGGGCGAGAGATGTCGAGGTTCCGATGACATAGCGAAGGAAGGAGGCATAATCTTTTTGGCTTTGGGTGTTTTCTCTGTGTCGGTGTGATATGGCGTTCCATTTAGGGAAGGAGTTTCTACTCGTTCCTTCAACTCAGGCCCGTTCAATCTTTTCCCCAACAACGTGTTTGATTTCGTACTCGTCGGGGTGATCCCAATATCTTCCCAATCTGTCCCAAGTTCAGTCTCCTTTACTCGAAGCAAATCCGTTAGTGAAGCTTTTTTGTTTGAGTTGAAGGAGTTCTGCAATTCGATGGGAGGAGGGGAGAATGACGCCGAGGCCGAAGGTGACAAGCTCTGATGCGGAACAGTCTTCTTCTTGTTGTTTTTGCTCAGCCATTGTTTCACACCAGGAAGTGTCATGGGCAATTTCAGGTTCAAAGATGATCCGTTTTGCGGCGAAATAGGTGAAATGGTGAAAACGTCTGTATGAGAGGCCGAAGGAGGTCCTGAGCCCAAGGAGGACAGCTCACCGGACTTGAAAACCGTACCGTATGTAAGTCAAAAGATCGTAAAAGAGCGGTTGCTGACTCACCTCTGGATTAAAAGAAGAGTTCAAAGTCAAAGAGTGAGATGTAGGCGGCGGAGTTTGTACGTCTTCTTGACCACTGTATGCCATAGAAACGTCGGGCGATGAGGCAGATGCTGGATAACCCCCTGTTGCGACCCGACGTTGCTCCTGCAATTGCTTCATTCCAGGGAAAGGGAACAACTTCGCATTTCGATACTTCGCCATGTCACCAGAAGCCACTGGAGGGATTGGAGAAGCACCACCTCGCGGTGGAGCATGCGATAATGAAAGGATGGATGCAGACGCAGAAGGGCTCTGCATCAAGGGTTGCTGCTGGGGTTGATGTTGGAAGAGAATCGTCTCGCCCTTGTCTGTTCTCCCGCTATTCACGCTGGCGCCGCTTTCCCGACTGATGCTGGAATCAGTGTGATCACGTCTTTCACGAGTGACGATGCTATTTGTTCGTGAACGACGGCCACTACTTGAACCAGTACGAGTAAATGTGCTTTTAAGCTTGTCCCATGTGCTTGGGGATGAGCTTTCGCCATTCCGTTTCGTAGATGGTTCAGCACTAGGAAAACGATCCTCCCAGTCGGTAAAGTCTCCATTCAATGGTGAGCGATCACTCTGAATGCGAGATGCAATGGAAAGTCGTGCTGGGTAGGTTTGCGGAGACATAGACACATCGCTCGCAAGAGTGAAGGAAGCCGTCTGAGATAAAGCCGCTAGTGACGGAGAGGTTGGTATATGATGGGGTGGTATAGCATCCAGAGAGGTCTCCGACTCGACCACTATGCTCTTGGAACTAGTTGACATTCGAGGAGAAATATCGTCAAAGGCTTCAACATCCTGAGGCGAGAACCCAGTGGAAGAACTAGCAGATAGAGGAGGATCCTCATATTCAACGTATTCGTCGTCAGGATCCTCCTGGTGGACCTCTACCTCTTCCCCTTCTTCATCATCTTCTTTATCGTCAATAGGCATGCGAATTTCCGGAACTACAGATTTCAAACCTGAGATATAAAAACTCAAGAAACAAAAGGTCACTCACCAGGAGAAGCAACCCAACTAATCTCACGGTCAAATTCCATGTTGCTTACATATGGAGTACGGGGCCTACTCTCTGCAGGATACAAAACCTGCTCTTCGTCTTCGTCTCCAGGAGGTTTCTCCTCTTTCAAAGGCGTTGTGAATGGACTGGTTGGGAAGGGACCATTCCGAGACGGGGACCGCTGGCTTAAATACACAGGCAAAACCCCTGTACCAGAAACAGAGTCTGATGATCCGTTTGAAGGAGGATTTGAAAATTGAGGTGTGCGTAGCGAAGCGATATGGGGAGAATACCATTGAGGAGGAGTGCCTGGCAAGGAATTGTTCACGGGTAGTGGTAGGGAGGGAATTCGGTCTTCAACATCATCCTCTTCTTCCACTAACACGCTTCGACGTCGAGGTTCAGGGGGCTCAGTTTCAGGCTCGGTTTGAGGCAATGATGGTGGTGGCTCCACGGCACGTTCATTGCTTTGATTGCGCGAACTGCTGGCTTGATTTGGGGTAGCCGACTGAGCACGAAGGTTTGCAAACGCTTCTAGTGGGAGAGGCAGGGGGGTTTGTGGGACCAGTGGTGTGTTCGGTGAAGTCGTGACAAGCTCCGAGTCAGAAATTTGTGCGTTCGCGGTGTTGACACTAGCTGAGGCTCTACGAGACCTTCTTCGACGTCTTGGAGTCGGAGATGGAGCAGTTCTATCCTCTGCGCCGCTTGTCTGCTGCTCTTCAAAATCCTTATTCAGTCTCCCACCCAGCCGACTGAACATCAATTGGCGAGCAGCAATACGCTCTCCGCCAGCGACAGTGTTGTTACGCCCCAATTTTCCGGGAAGAGGAGGTGGAGTTGGTGGCGGTGATGAGTCGTATGTTTCCGTGCCACCTGTCAACTTGTGCATTGCCATCCTCCGACCCGCAGCAGTGCTTCCCGCACTATTTGACCGTATCAGACCCCTCTGAAGAGCTTCTAGCGTTGGCAATGGAATCGGTGTTGGGGGTGAAGTGCCAGGATAAAATAAAGAGGGCTCTGGGGATGCAGGTGTAGGCGAACGCAGGAGGCGGGACTGTTGTAGAAGCGCAAAATGAGAGGGTATCGGAGATAGAAGGGGCGTCAACATGGGTAGTGCTATAGGATGTAGTAATGGTGGACCCTCATCTGGAGAGGAATCACCAGCAACTTGTTGGACGGGTGATTGTGCCCCTCTCGCCTTTCCCTTGAAGTCTTTTGAACCTCTGGAACGTGAACGCGAGCGAGAACGCCTTTTTGATCGCGTATTGAGTCCTGGCGAGAACGGACGTTCCTCTTCAACGTCCACCTCTATTTCGGCTTCTGGAGTGTTTTCTTCAGGAGGCGGACTATCGGGGTCAACGTTTTTGTCGTCATCGGGTTGACCTTGCTCTGTGTCGCTCGCCAGCTTCTCTGCTTCACTGTAACTGATTTGAACTTCCCGAACTTCCTCCTCTACCTCTTCGCTGGCCACTCCATTGACCACTGGCTTCTCTCCTTCACTGACTGCTTCAACATGCATCGGTGGCCGCCTACCATCCTTCAATCGTGGTACTGATGCAGCTCTTTTAAGTTTTGCAACAGCCATCATTCTCTGCTCCGCCCGCGTAGGCTGAGGTTCTTGATCCGCCATAGCAAGCGTAGAGGGGCTCGAGGGCTGCAAAGGAGTGCTTCAGAAGGACGCTTAGCGCCACTGTCGATGTAAAGGACGCACCCGTCAAGAAACGAATATGTGATGCCGTGATGATGAAGGTGTTAGACCTGCGGCGACAAAAGAAATTGATGATGAGTGGCTTTGAATGGCGAGTGAGATGATATACTGGGGCGGAGATATTACAAGGATATTATAAGTACCTGGGAGAGCCAAGGGAGAGCGGCAGAGAAGAACTCAAAAGCTGTGAACACGTGGCCGTACATTTGCCTCCGTTTCTTGCCCACTTTGGTCACAATGTCCATGTTGTTCACCTTTGCTCGTGCTATCACAACGTTAATCTCTGCCAAACGAGGCTCAATCCCTCTTAACCCCATCGGTTTTTGCACACCACTCGAGAAGCGATAACAATCAGCCACCGAATTACTTCCCAAACTAAAAAAAACGACGCATTAGACCCGGATTCCAAAACTTCTGGCCTGCATTCTGTCCCGAGCTCCGAATTCCAGAAAATACTGTAGAAATGCTCTATCGACCTCAAATGCTTCTACCTTGCCTTCGACGTCATTTAATGCTCATGCATCATGTCCGGATTGACAACGACATGGGAAATGTGCCTGACGCCCAAGTATGTGGACAAAATTGAGACAAAGCGCTTACCTCAAATAAATGCGAAAATAATGCAATATCTCAAAGCGTATCGAGGAATCAGGTCGAGGTGAAATTTAGGTGAATAAAAACAAGCGTCCACTTCGGGTACAACCCGCAGGACATTGGTAACGGCCTTCTACATTAACCCTCGTTTGGTTAGCACTCGCAACGTAGGAACAGGAGGCGGGCAAAGCCTTGGCGTACGAGGAGTCGTGGCACCACATCTACCTGCCCTTTCACCAGAGATCATAAATTTTCCACGATGGCATCAAGTGATACTAATGAACATCGACGGCGTAGAGAGCGCACCGATGACTCCACAACCAGTGCACCTCAAGGCACCTGCCGTTTGGCAAGATTGCGATAGTCCTCATGGACAGATTTCCAGACTACTGAAGGCAGATTAAACCCTTCGAGTAATCGCCCATACGCTCTTCCTCCCAAACGTGCAATCGGCCGGAGTTTGGAGGGGTCAATCGATGTCCCATCATCAACGAGGATTGACTCGCAGACGTGGACTTTTTTAATTAAGCCGAGGACCACCGTCGTGGTAATGTCGGAAGAATTTGGTGGGGATATATCTTGCGAACTAAAGAGCTATACCGAAGCCTCAGCATTTTGAGGGATGAAAACATTCACAATGACTTACTTCACATTCCATGCAAACAGGACTTTCCTTCACAAGCGAGGGTTTCACGGTAGTCTGTAAAGAGGTTTAAGTGATGGTTCTAAGCGATTTGCCATTTGGTACTAACGCTGGGCTCCATCGTCAGTCCACTGACGATCCACTCGTTGACGTCTGCCGGAGACTCAACAGCAGTGGCGTTGGCTGCCTCCGCAAAGCTCTCGCTAATGATATTGACGGTGAACTCTTTCGTTTTGAGGATGTTTTCCCGGGTATCTTTCGGACGTCTAGGGGAAAGGGAGAATGATATGCTGACAATTGGTGGGTTGTGAGAGACCTATATAAGTGATTCTCGTCAGCGCGCTGGATGAAACGGAGTGCAATGCACTTGCCATGGAAAAATAACTGCCAATCATCGAGAAATATCAAAATTCAACTTCAATGACAAGGTGTATTGCGCATGCGAACCTAAACGGAGCAAGATTGGTATGTCCCTCCGCGGACACAGTCGACACGAGGGCAATTGGACGTGGTACTATTGCTGAGGTTAAAAGCCGATACGCGTCCCTAAAAAAGACGCATTTTAGTCCCAGAACTCGCGTCCAACGCGCACCAAAAGTAACCTGGACGGCGTAGTGCTCATATCCCATGTTTTCCGCGCTGACTCTTGTCCTTCCTGTATCGCGAAGCTAGCAGGTAGACCATGCCCAAGATTCCACGTAGGACAAGGTGGTTTGGTCAATTTGAAAGTAGAACGAGGATTAAATGGTGGCGGGGAAGCGCTGGAAGACTGGCGAGCCCCTACTTGGCCTAGATATCTCCAGCTAGCGGAAGTGCGCTTCAAGCACCGAGGCCAGTTACCAAGCATAAGCGGGTGAGCGGGCATGTCACCTGAACCCGGGCAGCAATTGATAGCCAAACAAGGTTTTGAATTCTCACCTCAAATCCACTTACCAAGCTGACGACTAAGCCACTTCCTCAGATGTCTATAAATCAACCAACGCTTTACTCATTGCGGAGCCATTCTTTATGTCCGCCCTCGACAACACCCCAGCTTTGCAAGGCTTCTACGGCTGGACCGACACTCTAAAGGGAGTGTATTATGGTCCAGGTTCTGTCGTAACGGCGTTGCCGAAACTACTGAATACACTTGGTGTCAAGAAAGCATTAATCATGACAGGAAAGAGCTTGATGAATAAGGTATTTATTCTCTCCTACCAGCCTGCCGATGATGCCACAGGTTCAGTTGACCACGACTTTCCTAGACCGATGTGGTACGAAAGGTAGAGGGAATACTCAGACAACACGACGCATACGGTGCCACATTCTTCGAAATCGGGGAACATTCTCCTATCGCTGGCATCCGCAACGGCATCAAAGCGTTCCAGGAGAATAGTTGCGATGTGATCGTATCAATTGGGGGAGGCTCTCCAATCGATGCGTCGAAAGCCATCCTATATAACATCCAGCAACAAGTTGGAGGGTTGACCCCGCGTCAGATCGCGATCCCCACAACCCTCAGCGCTGCCGAATATACGGTATGACTTCGTCGTAGTCGCCTTTGTTCATTTGATATATCGAAAGCAGATTGGTGCTGGGTTTACCAATGACGAAGGCCAAAAGGTGGCTGTTAGCTCATATGAGTTGGCTCCGGCAGGCGTCATCTTGGATGCAGAGTTAACACTTGCGACACCTGAGCGTCTCTGGTACGTTATTCAACGCTGTTTAGTTCAGACCTTAGGCTTATCAAGGTTTAGGCTTTCCACTGGAGTTCGTGCCCTCGATCACGCTGTTGGTAAGTGAACGAACGGTTTACATGATTTGACATTCGAGGCGATAACCTACTTGTATAGAGAATCTATACAGACCTCTGGTCTCGCAACCAGTCAAGTTTCTTTGCTACGGCGCAATCAGAGATCTTTTCAAGTATCTTCCAGACTCCAAAGCAAATCCGACAGATGTTGGCGTCAGACAAAAGCTACAGCTGGCCTCGTGGATGAGTCTTTGGCCGATGAAGCAAGAAAAGTACAGGTACTGTAAAAAAAAACTTGGCTTTTCTTTAAAGGCTGACCACGCCTCTACATAGTGCATTGGGTCTTTCGCATTCACTCGGGCACAAGTTGGGTGCCAAGTACGGAATTCCTCACGGAATAACATCGGTCGGTTATATTTCCTCTGCCTTGCGGTGTTTTAACATTCTTCAAGTGTCTTACGCTATCTCCAACTGTTGCGCTGCAAGCAGAAATAGCATCCGCTGAGGATCGGGAATGCCTGGCAGAAGCACTGTTTTTCCTTCGCGAACCATCGACAGGCTCTGTCGAAGGGGATGTGCGCCGTCTATCAACGTTAATCAACGAGTCAGTCAAGATGCAATATATATATTGTGATTTCTACTGACAACTATCTAGACTTGTTGTCAGTCTTGGATTGCAATCCAGTCTGACCCAATACAAAGTTCCTAAAGAAGATTTCAATTTCATCGCATCTGCGGCATTGGGGGCGCAGGCTGATTCAGTCCGGTTGGAGAAGGTGATCCAGCTTCTGGAGGGTATATATAACCCTAACAAATTGTGATATACTTACGCTTGGGCATGCGCATACATATTCTTGTACCGAAGTTGGCAGTCTATGCTTTATTGAACTAATATTATCGCAACATTGAACTGTAACAGAGATATTAACAGGAGAGACCAAGGACCAGTCTTACCTGGCCTTGCCTAGGCTTTTGATCAGGACTACTGGAGGACCCCCGTACTTTGTAACATTCGGCAGAATTCTGCCGATGCATTTTCTTCGAATCTAGTACATGATTCGAACATATGAGGGAGGTCTTGCGAGAACCGTCAATTTGGGACCGCCTTGCCTTGCCTCTACTTGCCTAAAATGATCAATCGAACTAACCTTTGGAGACGCGTATGCGTTCAACGAAAACATATCAACTTTCTGGTCGTTTCAGTCCCTCCTTTACACCCCAGCACCAATAGCACCCACTCCAGTAACTATTCAACTCAAGTGCGGACGTGGCACAACCGAGTACGGTTCCCATCCCTGAGGACTAACGTGGCAGTTTTCTCGGGGGAATACAGGGGGTCACAGTCTCTTGAACCAAACCATCTCCGTCTTTCCCCTGCATCGATGTCGTCGCGTTTTCAATCGACGAAAGGTTCAGTAGGCCAAAAGCCCACAAGTTCAGGTCCAGCCAATGTCAATAACACGCTCCACGACCGGAAGCATCAAAACGGAAACGGGGCACACGAGCATGAGAAACCACGCGAGCCTGATGAACCACACTTTCACTCGATATTTGGACATTCGCACTCGCACGGAGATGAGAACGGGCACACCCATGACGCGGAGCAGATAATCGCAGCGCTCAAGGGTTCACGTACGTGTTTTGATACTTCACCAATGCCCCATTGACGACTGTTGCGGTTGTAGACGACAAAGGTAGTCAAGTTACACTCATTGGATTATTTTCGAATATTGTCCTTACGACGGCGAAGGGGTTGGCTGGATGGTACATGCACTCTGCATCCTTACTTGCCGATGCCGGTCATTCGATGAGTGGTTCGTATTCTATGACATCATGAATGGTGTAAATTAAACACCCACCTGTAGACCTCCTGGGCGACTTTGTCACCCTATTCTGTTGGCGTCTCTCCCGTAAACCTCCTTCAGAAAGATACCCATACGGATTTGCGAAATTCGAAACACTCGGAACAACAACGATATCCATCTTATTGATAGCTGGCGCTGTCACCATTGGCCTCCATTCTTACAACCTCCTCATCGCAACCCTCGCAGAAACAACAGCGTCTCTTTCGCCTGGCCAATTACAGGACTTTCTTAGAACTATTACAACGGCCGTCCCATTGCCCGATATTGGACATCACCATGTCCATCTAGTCGACCCCAATGCGGCGTGGTTCGCGGCCGTCAGTGTAGTGGCGAAGGAGTGGTTATACAGAATCACAAAGGTAGTAGCGGACGAAGAGAGTAGCCCTGTACTGCTTGCAAACGCCATTCACCATCGGAGTGATGCGTACTCCAGTCTAGTTGCCTTCTTTGCAATTATTGGGACATGGCTCTGGCCTGCTTTCCCTCTTGATCCAATTGGCGGTGCATATCATCGATTTTATTCCTGTCGATTTTATACTCACATGTGCTTGAAGGTCTTCTTGTGTCAATGGTGATCCTCAAACAGGGCTTTGACCTTCTTCGAGGCGCATGGGGAGACCTTACAGATGCAGGGGTTTCCCCACGAAAACGCAAACTGTTGTTAAAGACTTTGCAGCCTTTCATTCCGGATTCTTGGGAGTCGTCGTCGTGTCCAACATTGATTTCGTTTGATCATCTACGTGCACGTCGGGCAGGTTCTTTGATGTTCGTGGATGTCACTGCAAAGGTATCCGATGA
Organism: Laccaria bicolor S238N-H82; assembly: GCF_000143565.1. Classification (NCBI taxonomy): domain Eukaryota; kingdom Fungi; phylum Basidiomycota; class Agaricomycetes; order Agaricales; family Hydnangiaceae; genus Laccaria; species Laccaria bicolor. The sequence continues at coordinate 39,764 of NW_001889881.1, forward strand.
TATGACTGTTATTCAAGCCTCCGCCTGGGAGGATGAAATCACTAGAACTCTGAAAGCAGCACACAAGGAAATTACAGAGGTTCGGGTGAAATTCGAAGTCGGTCAGATTGTTGTGGACATTTAGAATCCCTTTCATCCTTCGTTCAGTTTGCTCATAACTTATCCTTAACCCTCTTGTATCAAACATGTAATGTAGCCTCTCTTACTGCACTTGATGTGTAACGACGCTGTCAAGGGCCTATTCGTCTTGTCGCTTTTCGCGTAACGTAAATAAGATTGAAGAGGTGCTTTGAACTGTCTCGTATTATGTATACTACTCTACAAACGCCAGCAAGAATGTCATTAACCCACATACAATATGTGCATGCAACTACCTAATTTATACATAGACAATATAAGGATATGAGGTGCAGATGCTAGAAACCAAGGAACGTACAACAAGTAGTCCGGTCCACAAGATTCAAAAGGTTGGATGAAGGGGAAAAAAGCTCACACCTTCAGATATTGTCTACATTGACTGGAACCACAAAAACACTGACGACACCCAGGAGGGATCACCACCTTGCCCTTGCCCTTGCCCTTGCGTTCGATGGGTGAAACCGCAGCTTTCGGATCGTAGTCGAAGGTGAACTCTGTCATGGCCATGATCGGCTCAGTGGCGACGAAAGCGATGTAGTGTAAGCCCATCTAGTGGGAGATCATTGGCGTAGAGTAACAAAGACGAGTGAAAGTAAACGTACGTCAGGAACGGCGTCATGCAACACCAGGTATATCTCGAGGTTAGGACCGCATGAATGGCTGGAGGAGGCATCAGCTATACTCTGTGGAGGTCGCGTGCTATTCCGTACTTGATGAATCGAGTCCAGTTACCTGTGAAAATCAACCAAAGTGAGAAGACGGGTGCAAGAGAAGCAACGTCGACCAACCACATCTTTGCGAGTCGACGGTGTATCCCTCATCCCTGCCCGACATCGAGTCATTTTCACTGTCATCCTGGATTTCTTGTCCATCCAAGTCGAAACAGTACGATCTTCGGTCGCGTCCCAGATCATCCGCTGCTTTCCGTGTCCTGGAAGGTAAATGAACGAACAGTTGGATAACGCCAGGTCAAGCAACATACATGAGAAGTCTAAAGACCGAAATCACGTTAACATCAACCATGAGAATCGAGAATCGGGCAAGGACATACCCAGTGTAGAGACCTAGGACTTTACCTCGTGGTATGTCTTCCATCGACCGCACACCCCAACCCCGATCGGGAGTTTTGAATATCTGTATCGAGAAATTTCTAGGTTGTTGCGTGACACGGTTTTGACACCCCATATCACAGCTGCAACACTACCGATGTAGGATGTTTCAGTTATGTGTTCAAGGAACCAGTGGAGTTTCGCACCTTGTTGCACTCGATAACTTCATCTCCGGGAGGCACATTGAAGGCAAATAGACCCTGCATGATTTGTGTACAGTCAGTTCATGATCAGAAATTAGAATGAACGACTTGCATCGACAGTGTACGCGAATGCACGGTGACCTCTCTCGTCAACTAATCCTGTATTTGACTGGCAGTCACAATACATTGCTTCTATGCATACGTCGCAGTCACAACGGACTAAAAATTCAGGGTCCACAACTTGAAAGCCATTAGGGCTGGGAAATTATCATCATGAGTCATCAAAACACTGAGATTGGCAAGAACATACTCATTATATACAGATTCAAGATATTCAAAATTTTCGCAAAAAGCGGGAACTTGTTCGTCGTCGATATCGTTGGCGAATGTTATGGGCGCAGTGGAGTTTGATGCTTTATTCCAGCGTTCCTCGAGGCGTTCGCGACTATTCCACAGAAGAGAATAAGATACTGCAATGGATAATTGTGAATAACATACATTGATTTTGTTCTACCCACTTTTTGGCCTGACCTAGAGGGCAATGGCTTGGTGGTACGAGGGTTTGAAGGCATGGGCATAGAAATAGGGGATGGTGGGGGCAAAGACAGCCCAGGTGATGCCGCCACTCTCTTGCCCTTTCCTTTGTTTGAACTGGATGCACCAGTGTACTTGGGAGGAGGAGAGACGGAGAAAGGGGTCAGAAGAGTTGAGGTTGTTTGCCGACTTGAACTGGAAGTGCCGACCGACAAAGTGGTCGAAGTCTCCCCATTAGAATGTTTGCTGCTTGTTATGGATGGTGACCATTTGCCGACAGAGCTAGATGATCTGATTTTCACATTTTGGGTTCGAGGGGTTGAAGTCTTTAATTTCTTCATGGGTGGTTCAGATGCGGGTTCATCGAAAAGATGTGCCTGCGACGCCATGAGCTCTGCCATGCGTGGCGGGAGGTCGTCCTGCTGAGAACGCTTTGTGGCCTTCAATTTCTCATCGTAAGCCTGAGCCCGCAATCGTGTGTTGGTGTTGTAGATGTCCAACGTAGCCCATATTTCAATGTCGTGAGACTCCTTGGCAAGGTCCAACCGCCGCTGAGCTTGTATCCTGTCCCACTCCTCGTGATGCCGAGGTTGCAGAAGATCGTTGTCCCAGGTTGTATTGGTGCCATCCATTCTGGACCAGGTAACCCACTCCGCCTGCAGCAAAAATTAAAAACAACCTTCAAACCAAAGTAGATGAGCAGTCGACTCACTTCGTATCTATAGAGTAAATTGAGGTTGACGCACATAAAAGAACTGGGCAACACTCACCTGACATTTCCCTCTTCATCTACTTCCTCGCCAATGATTTGTATTTCCCACTCGCCGTCTGAGTTAGCTCCCTCGGCATCGCTCCAAGACTCCACTGGAGTGGGTGATCGCTGCCAACGCTCTCGAGCTTTCTTCGGCCTATATTTTGTTGGTAGGTATAGATATTTGAATAGAACAAACCAAGAAGTGACTTACATATGGAACCAATCCGAAATGTCGATCTACGAGGGCAGGGAATGGAGTCTTGCACTGATCTGACTTTCTACGCGTTGCGGCGTTCACGGTTCGACGAGGGAGGGCGCTTGTCACGTGGGCATGCTTCAAGCAGAACATTGCCAGTATGACAATTGGCGGTTCATAAAAATGAATAATCTACAGTAGAATATACAATTCGAAACAGTATAAAGCATCCTTTCAATCTTAATCACATCACGCGAAAAGCGACAGGACGACGTGTTGTAATTTACCATCCCGAATGGCCTACAAAGATGTCAGTAAAAAAGCCCTTTTCAGAAACGCAGACCATACCTCGTGGATGCTCGAGATATGTTGGCCAATTGAAAGGTTATCAGCCCCGACACCATTTACGAACCGGCCATGATTCTCAGCACCATGCATGTGAACCCCAAGATTGATTCTGACAAACTCGTAGACGGCTTTCGTTTTGCCCAAAAGAGAAGTGGCGGGCGCCGCTCCACGATCGCCGCTGAGGTAGTCCTTTCGGAGTTGGTCGAGCAGTGTCGATGCGGAGGATGCAACATTCGCTCGGAACTTCGGAATTAGGGTCAGTGGGGATTCTGCGCCTGGGACAACAACGATGTCGGGACCCATTAAGAAGTCAAGAAGAAGCGTGGTGGTCGATCCAGCGACTTCACGCATCCGATCGGCGTTGTCCATGGTGGTTGTCTTGTCCAATGATTGTTCCATTGTCTTTATCACCCGTTTAAGCAGAGTGTTGTGCTGAGCCGGAGTCAAGTAGAGATCAAATATTGACGTCAATTCTTCCTTTATGATGTCTTCCAATCCGCAAATGAATTCCTGTTGGAGTGCCCGAAGATCGAGTGCTTAAAAAAAATGTTAAGAGCTATCGGTGATCTATCGAAAAAATGCTAGCGTACCTTGGCACAAAAGATATAAATACGTTGCAGTCAACATTGACAGAACTTCTAGGGAAGTAATAGTTGCCCTTGCAGATATTAAAGCCAATGAACTGTTAATATGCCACTGATTAGCTGCTAATCTAAGGGAAAGGTGAAATGAACAAACTTGACGGCTTGGTTGTGCATCTCAGCCGACTGAATGTGGGTGGACACTGGGTTGGCCAAGTAACCTAGTTCGGCTACATAAGCGGCCGTGGCGATATCGGCACCCTTTCCGTGATAATCCAGAGATGGGTCGCTTGCCGCCAGCGATGGCGGTAAACCGTTGTTCATAGCCGGGTTACAAAGCTCGGTGCTCTGTGCAAAGAGAAGTTTTCCGATGTGATGCAAAGCGAGTCGTGTCTTCTCCATAGCGTTGGTGACGGCCATTGCCTGAAAGTTACCGCCATGATGAATTTCACCAGAATCACCGTCAATGAGCGGGTTATCCGTCGCTACATGAATGCTTAGTAAACAGGGAAAGCTTGCATTCTCATTTCATAACGTACTAGAGTTGCATTCCTGCGTTATCGCCGATTGGGCTGCGAGAATATCTTCAATCTGGGGCCCTAGGAATTGAGGCGAAGTTCGGAGGGGATATCTGTCTTGTCTCAAAGAATAACGATCCTCTTCGAGCGTGACTTCCTCTTGCTCTTCGTGTTGTTGAGCGAGTCGGCTGCCTTGCAAAAGATTCCAAATATTCTGCGCACACTCGACCTGACCACGTGTTAGTCTTATAGCATACAGCGATACTATTTGAAACTCACTTGACCAGGATGGGGACGCGCAACCGCATGTATAAATGAGGCATAAGAACCGGTAGTACCTTTCAGTGCCTCCGTACCCATTGCGGTACAAACTTGGGCTAAGAGGCACATGTGCACGGCTTCGTTCACAGCGAGCGCGCCCACAGATGCAGAAAAGGCAGTCCCATTGAGAATTCCCAAATGCTCCTTCGACGCGAGAGAGATGGGCTCAATCTTGTGTTTCAGAAGAGCATCTCCAGAAGAGGAGACTTGGCGACCATGAAAGGAGGGAGGGCCATGGAAAACCTGAATAGAAGAATTGCCAACTGCACGGACGTTTACTAAACTGTACCCCCAATAGAGTAATTTGTTATCTGACCTAGAGCGCCAGCAATATAGGAAAGAGGGGAAAGATCTAAAAGGTAAATAAATTTAGAAGCGGAAGTCAATGCGGAGAAGTACAAGACAGACCTCCCGAAGCCGAGATACTTCCGCGTAACGGCACCACAGGCGTGATGTTGGCAGCAAAAAGTTCCTTCATTTTTTCAATGAGTTCCCACCTACGAATGACAAAAGTGTTGTGAGAAGTTGACGCGTTGCAAAGTTTTGAGATGATTGTACCTGACGCCAGAATGACCACGAATCAACGAATTCATTCGAATTAACATGGCACCGCTGGAAGGAAAATGAGACTGGCTGTGAGGCGCAGATGAAAGAACTCTTACCGAACCCAAGATTCGGGCATAACCGTCGAGGTAGTAGGATCTGTGAGAGGTAGAACGTCAAGGGGCTGCGTAGACGATGGAGTTACACCAATGTGTTGATGTTGAAGCAGAGCATGACCCAACAGTAATGGCTGGTCGGTGCGCGTATCGGCTATCGTTGAGGTTGGTCAGTATGAAGCTGGAATATTCAAGCGAAGGGCACAGACGAACCGCTGCCACCAAACCCAGTAGATAACCCGTAGACGCTTGCCCCACTTTCTACTTTGTCAACAATAACCTTTCGGCTCTTGAGGACGCGCTCCTGGACCGCAGAAGAGTCGTCCAGTTCTATTTTGGCGCTATACCTAGCGGCGGCGACAACTGCAGCGGTGGAAAGAGTCTGTCCGTCGATTTTGACAGTCTTTCCATTTCTACATCCATGTCGTCAGTACCAAGTTGTTGAAGAAGGTCAACGGCACTCACCTGTAACTCTCGAGCTCCCTATGAGAGTCGACAAATTTCGAGAGAAGGGTGGTCGCTTTTGGTGGTGGGGCTTGGACAACGGGTGCCAATCGTTTCAGGCCAGAATCAAGGATATCGTCGAGGACCATTGAAAAAGTTGAGAGAAGACGCGAAGTAGACCAAGAAAGGACTTGTAAGAACCATTCTGAAGGGCGTCGCAATTTATAGGTTCGGAGCAACGGATGAGATCCGTTCTGCGCCGTTTTTGTTAGGGGTTGAAGAGACAAGTTCAGAATAGCTTCTAGGCTGCAACTGTTGTTTGGCGCTCGCTCGTTCGTCCAGAGTTTGCAGCTAATGCGCTCGGCGTATTTCCGGCTATACTCGAAATAGCTACAACTTGTGCTAAAACCTCCTCCACATTTATTCATCGCCAGATTGAAGTGCAGTTTAAATTCCCTTGGCCGGTCAATTAGTCTCTGATTCTGGCCGAGAATCTCCCCAAACTTTCTCAATGCGCGCAACTACATCCAGCCTTACCTTCCGACATATATCCACTACCTCACGCTTGATGACGCCTGGTTATGATATGCTTTGAGTGTCTATGTTCGGTTCAAGATCCTTCCGAAAATGCAAGCCCGCTGTCCCGACTATCGTCGTTATTACGTTCTAAAAACCACCTACCGCTGATATAGAGTAAGATGTTTCCCGTCAGAAGCGTCTAACTGCAGGGTTTGGTATCAGAAGAGCGATGATGTGTGTGTATGTAATCTTGAGAACCTGTAAAGGGCTTGGCAAATGACGTGCAGTGGGTTCTGAGGCTGAGAGGTCCAGCCGCACGAGAACGACCTCGGGGAGAACCACATAGCGCCATTCATATTCTGAGTGGCATTGAGAATGATAGACTCTCAACGAGAGGAATGATTGTTGCAACTTGCATGCATCATTGATGCTTCAAAGATACTTGCCGTACTCAGGCCATGTGGACATCAACATGGTCCCTAGGGAAAATATTATTAGGAATGGGGGAGGTAACTATGATAGAGGGTCCGGATCATACATCACATAATGCCAAATTGTCGCCGATAAGATCCGGCATATTCGTCGTAGTAATTCATTGGAAATGTGTGGAAAGAACAGGTTTTACGCCTTGGAACGGCCAAATCCTTGCTAAAAGGAGTCCGGGATATGCGGAAGCTCTTGAACAACAGGATCAAGCAACTTAGAGTTGATGTTTTTTGAAAGGCCGGATGAATCACTCAAGTCGAAAACATCCTGCCAAAGGAAAAAAATCGGAATAAGTTCGCGGTCAAAAAAATAAAGGGCGTCTTACATCGAGTCTTCCCAAACAAATTCCACCCAATCAACACAACTACCTAACTTGAGTACAACTTCCTCCAGTGCGTTCCGTAAAACCGGTTCTTCGAAACCTCTCACCACTGGGGCGATAACTGTGCTGGACGCATTCTTTGTAGAGGAGAAAGCGGGGCGCTCCGGAAATGACAACCTCGGCCATTTCGTATTTGTATTTCTATCTTGGTCCGGGTTTCGCCCTGTTTGCATACTCACAGGAAAAGTTCTCTTCGCCTGTCCTTGTTTTTCCGTAATGATAGAGAGAAGCCGGGCTTCTATGGCGCCCATGAGACGTCGAAGTAAAAGTAAGAAAACGGGGTCTTGAGGTCGCAGAGTGCGTTCCACCGCCGCCCGTAGTTGCGCTTCTTCGGCAGGCTCTGGCTTCCCGGATGAGAGCGTCCGCGCACGGATGACTTCATCGGCTAAATTGTTTATTTTCGTTCCCCCGTTGGTATTGTCGATTGCGTTCGAGTCAATCTCGGCTTTGAGGAGCACCCAAATTTGATTCATGAAATCGTAGTGTGGTTCCTGGTCGCTGGACCGGAGTACTGGGTGCAATCGAGTGAGCGAGCGTAACGAAGCTGCAATGACGATAGCCTGTATAAGGTTCTGAATGTACAACAAGGCGGGAGCAGAGAGGAGAAACTGCGGTGGTAATTGGTTTTGTGGTTGTCCGGTATCTTCTTCAGATAACGCCTCCCTTGTGAGGTCCGCCTGCCGAGGAAGGTCGCAAGAAAGGGGCCTATCGGAACATAAGGCGTTGACAAGAGCAGTGATCCATTTCTTCTTTTCAGGAATGCCATTCGGGGTTGACGTTGCCGTCTCAGGCGCTCCTACGAGCCAAGATTGCCAAATCTCTTTAATTTGGTGGTCACCTCCACTTTTCTGAGCGCCCCAGATGTCCAAAACCACACGTCTTTCACGGAGTTTGGCCTGTTCTATTACCAATTGCTTCAGCTGTGCATCTGTCATATTTCCAAGCACAAAGGTGCTAAGGTCCGATTTCATAATCTCTACCAAGGAAAGGATGGATTGCATGACATCCACGAGAAGTTGTGCGAGGGGCGACGGCGGTTGGGCTTGACTGGAAGGCTGAGTGGCATCTATGTGATTAGCGTCTATTACTTTTGGGGCGTAGACCGGAAAAGGGTCGTCTAACTTTCTAAGAAGTTCATCCACCATATCATCGCGTAGCGGAGCACATCGTTCACGTAGGGCTACCACGATCTCTTTGAGGAAGACGCGGGCAGATTGAAGGGGAGAAGATGTCGGAGGAAAAGGTAAGGACAAGGCTTGCACTATTTGATGATTAGGAGGGAAGAGAGGAGAAAGGGCCTCGAGTATATCGCCGTATAGACACTTCAAACGAGGTAGCTGTACAGAGGGGATGGGTGACGACAGGGCTTCAAGGGCCTACGATAAGAAACAACTTCCTGTTAATTTCAGAACCGGCACAACGGTGGGAACGCACCTCAGTCCAAAAGGCTTTATGTGCCACTTCCTTCACTCGACCAAGCAACGCTGTGTCTTGACCTCCTCGTCCCGGTGGTTCGTCTGGTAATCCAACTTGGGCATGGGCAAGCATCGACAAGGGGGTCTTCCCCGGTGGAAGAACGCTCTCTGGATCTGTTGCCAAGAGGTGAAGAAGATACGCTTGGTTGAGGGCATGAATGAGTTCAAGCGGGAGCGTAGAGAGCGTTTGTTGGTTAACAAAACTCGAATTTGGACCACTATTCATGTCAAGCCGCGAAATGTGGGTGAACTGGGTGACGGTTTATCATCTCCCATCGACGTAAATGGCAATTCTTGCGGATCAGCGGCTGCACGCCGCAAGTTTGTGGGCCGTTACCTTCCCCGAGGACTTACCTCCCCTCGATATCAGTGAACCCGCAAGAATCCTTTGTCAATTGCATTCAAAATTTTCAAAGTGGTAGATATGAGCTTGTGGTACACGTTAGGTTTTTATTTTAATTATTGTACAACACAGAACTGTTCCCCGACTTTTATATATGGTGACCGGTGAATTTACATATTATCAATACAGATGGTGGCAAGGTTGTCGTCGTGGGGGAGATTTAAACAGGGCTATAAGATGGCGGAGGGTATTGCAGTAAAGGTGCAGGCGTAGGGGGAATATCGTTTGGAGTATACGGGGGCGCTGGTTCGTGATGAGGGGGGGTGAACATGCCGTTGGCAGCGAGGAGTTTTGATTTGCCGCTCGTACTAGACAGTATCGCCCGGCGACGTTTAATGGTGCAAATTACGATTCCAGCAACAGCTAAGAAAACTGCAAATTTGCGTAAGCACAACGAGCGGGCACTTGCCGCGACGCCGACGCCGACGCACTTAATATAAAGCCGATGGCGTATAACACTGGGGCGCTTAGATAAATCCCATCACGGAAGCAGTCCAGGCTTTGAATGAGCGAGTGAGCATCATGCGACTGATGACAATGAAATACTTACTTGCTGCATTTTTCGCTAGGAGCTGTCATGAAAGTGGAAGGGCGGTGGTCAATGAAATTTTTGAGAGCAGAATTTATGCATGTAAGGTGGCTGGTAGCTGTGCGTTGACACGACTACCACTAGCGTTGGACAGCGTCGGACGACGAAGCTATGCGCGTCGCAGCGTCTCATCAAAGTCAAGATGATGTGTCAGAGTGTACGGTGTTTACCGGTGTTGTCAACACACATATTATTGATGACGTGATGATCTTCACGACAGTCATCGTTGCGCCCATTTTCGACTCAGCCATTAGACCCAGCTTCCTCTTGCCTTCGTCGCTGTTGCTGGCAGGCACCTCGCCATCTTTGTCCAACTGAATCTCAGAACGACGCCTATTACGATCAACTCACGAGAAACACGACCTCAAGTTGTCATTAGACTTTAAATGGACACTATCACCACAACTGCGACCTCTGCCTCATCGTCTCCGACCTCCGTCTCAACTGACGCCGTATCAGCCCGCCATGCTAGCCCAGTTATTGCCTTCATAATTGGACTCGCTATAATTCTCCTTGCCTCCGTTCTCAATGCCGCAGGCCTCAATCTCACAAAATTAGACCATGTTTGTAGACTGCTTCGGCAAACTGTTCATTGACTAACATAATAGAAAGGTTCGAACAAGCGCAGTACCGAAAGGCGCGCGCAAGAAAGACTGGATGCGACCGTTGTGGTTGCTGGGAATACTACTATACATGTTTGTTACACCAATTGATTTACCCTTCGATTGGAACTCATATCTTCCAGTCTATCACAGCTAATAGGAAGTACATTGGCACTTGAATATATGCGTGCGGGTAAGTATTTGGTTGCCCATTGATCGCGTCTTTTCGCTCAATGTCGCCCAGAATATGTTGCACCACTGGGTTCCTCTTCCCTTGTCTTTAATTTCCTCTTTGCTCGCTTTCTAGTCGGTACCCCGGTTACGAGCACAGATGTCTATGTTTGTCCTTCTTCACAGTACCTTGACGCCATTTAACTTGTTATTATCAACTAGGGCACTATTGTCGTTGTTCTGGGCGTGGTCGGCATCGTTGCTTTTGGTTCCATAAACAGCGGCCTCTCAAATGGAACAGATGTAGAACATATCACCCGATTATGGAGGCGTGGTGGTTGGCTAGGCTTCTTCTTCGCGATGGCATTCGCTCTTTTCTGTGTCCTCGTCTTCACAAGCAGACTTGACGCCGTCCTTGCTGCGAGAGCCGACTTGGAAGCTGTACCCTTTTCCAGCACGGGGACACGCCCGGGTGTCGGGCTAGGATTGCCAGGCGGTGCGCTATCAGGGGGTGGGCGACGTAAATCGTTACTTGGGAGAGTTTTGGGTGTCTTTGGCGCGATAAAACATGGCTGGTATGCAACTATGGATTGGGTTACCGAACACCTGGAAACATGGGCTGCACCAAAAGATGATAAACAGGTCGCTTGGACTCTGGGTATCGGATGGGCTTGTTGTGGCGGAGGTCTCGCTGGTGGATGTTTGGTATTTGCCAAAGCCACGTAAGTGTTAATTTTCATCAATCACCCTCCTTTCTCAAGTGAATTTTGCAGCGTCAAGTTATTGTCTGGTTCCCTCTCCCACCAAAATCCTGGGAATCAGTTTGGCCATGCGGCTCCCATCTTTACGATCTTGCTTCTTGCACTTACCGCCGTCTTACAAATCATATGCCTCAACCGTGGCCTAAAAGTATACGACTCGACTCTTGTAGTGCCTGTGTTTTATGGTGTCTATACTGCCACAGGGTATAGTCGAATCAGTCTTTTAGAATGCGTGACCTCATTTCTCACACGCGTTCTGCAGCTTTCTAGACTCTTTGATCTTCAACAACGAGGTCGATTCATATAAATCCTGGACACTCTTCTTGATTTTCCTATCTATCTCCGTCCTTATTTCGGGCGTCGTTCTTTTGACACACAAGAAGCCTGAGCCAGTGACAGGGAAAACCAAGTCCGCAACTCCACGACCCAGACAACGTCGGAAAGTGGATAAGAAGACGTCTGAAGAGGGCGGTGAGCTTGAGGGCGAACAACATGGGGAAGGCGAAAGCTCAGTTCTTTGGGCTGTTGGCGAGGCGAGTGATGGGGAGGAGGATCTGGATGAGGATGAAGATCTGGATCACCACCAACACCCGTTAGGCCAGTTGCGTCAAGGGAACTCCAGTCGAAGAAATTTAAGGGCTGGTCGAGAGGGGGTCGGCTTAATTGATCGCGAGGAAGGAGGGGATCTTGAGGTAATAGATCGGTATTCACATAAAACGGAGGACGTTTGGAAACGAAGATCAATGGACCCCTTCCGAGACGACACAGAGCAGGAGCTTGGAGGTTCGGGAGTAATTCGGTAACAGGTGTCGTCGTTTCACTCACTCGTATTTATCATAGTAGGTTAATTGGTGCCCTTATAATATCCTAGCTATATTATTGTACGGGACTATCTTCCCAAAAGCCATATGCGGAAGAATAAGCCATTACTAAAGTATCTTTGTAGGTAGACAACAAGATTTTTAAAACATTCGGCCAGCGTATGTACTAGTTACCGCAACCAGGACAACAGTGAATGACATCGTGGACAAAGACGTCACAGTCCGCGCAAAAATCATGATGGCACTCTGGACACTTATATCGACCCACAGGGCTTACGCCTTCAGTTGCTGAGGCTGAGACTGCCGTTGGGAACGGACGCGAGCATGCATGACATGAGCTCGATGGATCGGTCACATCCTCAAGATTCGCCCTATCGCAATTGTGTAAAAAACATTGAACGCACGCCATAAGGAAGCTCACTTACACGGCATCGTAAGGCTTGACCGGGAAAAGATGGTGGTAGCTTCTCGCAAGATGTGGAGAGCTCACAATCATCAAACCACAGATATCACAATCCGTAGGAACATCACAGACTTTGGATAGACATCGTGGGCAAAGGAAGCCTTCGCTTTTAAGTTCGGAATGGCATACACACAACGTTGGAGCGGTCGCGTCCGGGAGGCGGGTGGGGAATCCCATCATCATGAGGTCGGCGGCGGGATTGGAAGATCCAGTGCCTGCCCCGGCAACACGAGACGTTGCATGTTGTGCAGGAGGTGGGATGAGCTCGAATAAAAGATCTTTGAAGTGTCCTTCATTCATAGCCACCCCAAACTGACCTGCCCTTGGTTGGGTTGAGTGGTGAGGCGGTGATGAAGCTGAAATAAACTGCGGGATTTAAGACCCACCGCCTGTTTTGTTACAGAGCTCCCGGCAGACTTTCATCTCTGCGGCCAGAGCGACGACGGAGATGCGGATTTTGTTCTTTACACATGTGTCAATTGTATCGTGAATGTTTCCGGGATCGCATGTGGTCAACGACCCAAATATGATTAATATTTCACGAGATGAGTGGGTTGGAAGGTGACTAGGAGTTTTACAGTCAGTTGTAGAAAATGATATATGGGTAATGACACACTTCATACTGCTTCTGGCCATTTCAATTGCATTTTGGAGACTAGGTTCTCCAGTCGGCTCAAGTTTGTGTCGTTCAGCAATATATTTCAGTACGTCTTGTGGATTTCCTGTTTTTCGATAACGTTTGAGTGAAGTAAAGCATTTTTTGTGAAAGCACGCACCTGACATTTCTCCGATTCGTTCTCCAATGCCAGCCCTCATACCAACCACGCCAATCTGCCCCAGAGGATTCTGATCAAACCATTCCGCTATAAACTCTCGCGCATATTGGAGCATGAGGTCGAATCGTGTCGGTCTCATGTCTCTGTCCATCATCGACGCTGACAAGTCGAGGAGCAACACCAGATGTCGAATAATCGTACGTCGTATGGCAGCAGCTGGGGCAAGGAGGCTAAGGCTTGGATTAAGTAGAGTAAAAAACGAGGGCCGTTTGAACTACCGTCGCCGCCTCCCCCTTGCCATCAGCTCCTCAATAGAAGATTGTAAACTGCCAGCTTCGTCTTCTTGAACGGTGTCCCAAGAACGCGTATACGACGCTTCCCATGTGTATGCTTGCTGAAAATAGTCCGCAATTTATAACTCTGTTATTATACAACTATCCGCTCACTGTATCTTTCGCTTTTCCTTTGCCCTTGTCTGAACGCAGTTTATCCCCAGACTTTGCTTTAGCCTTGCCTTTACCCTTGGCGGAAGTGTTGAGATCGTCTTCCGGTAAGGAGATGTCCGAGTCCGAGTCGAATCCCATGACAAAATCGCGGTCCTTGCGTGGTGGCATGGCTGTGGTGGTCCTGAGTTATGTGCAGCAAGCCTACTTCAACTCTTTCATGAATTTCTTCAAGCTTGAAGGCAGGGGTCATCGTCCTTAGAACTAAACAAGGTCATACAACACGAACAACGTGACGAGAAGTGAGGCCTACGAAATTGAAAGCCTGCCACTGTGGGCAGCGTTCAGCAACGTTGCATTCGTGCTGTCTTCGTTTCCTTTCGCCGAGTCGAGCAGACGGGGGCAAATGCAACGTATCTTTCAACCCATGCATCAACTTCGACTCTTGGGCAGTCTGGTTCTACTGGCTCTTCTGTTACTTGTATCTCGGCGTTCTGAAGCATCAATCTACAATATACTTGGATTTTTTTCCAAGATAGAATTGCCACCACATGCCTCATCCACTATTGCGCGCTGTCGTCAATTAGACATGCAGGCGGGACCTTCGGATGACTTTTGGAGTCGTTCAGCCTCTGACCGTTTCGAACCAGGAACAAAACCCATACTGATTCAGGACGGAAAAATATGGACTGGCGGTGAGAATGGGACAGAAATCATCTGCGGAGATGTTCTTCTCGAAAAAGGTCTCATCAAGAGCATCAGCCGGTTTTCTGTCGAGTCCCTTCTGGCTTATGGGAGTGACATTGTCGTCGTTGACGCGAAGGGATCCTGGATTACCCCGGGCATCGTTGATGTTCATTCCCATTTGGGTGACGCCTCGTCTCCCGCCCTCTCTGGCGCAGTAGATGACAACTCTGGAAAGGGTACTATCCAGCCCTGGCTTCGAAGTCTTGACGGACTCAATACCCATGATGAATCATACCAGCTCTCTATCGCGGGTGGTGTGACCACGTCTTTGATTCTCCCAGGCTCAGCCAGTGCTATAGGTATGATTTTAGACACTTCCTCTTGAACCTGCTATACTTAGCTGGTCTGCTTTAGGTGGTCAGGCATTTGTGATGAAACTTCGCGAAACCAAAGAGCGTTCTCCGTCATCGATGTTGCTTGAACCCCCCTATCACATCAATTCTTCATTCCCAGATCCAAATCTCCCACCCAGGTGGCGTCACATGAAGTAAGAGTGATAGACTCGATCAAGCTGTTACTAACATTCGAAGTCACTTAGACATGCATGTGGTAAGTATCCATGCAATACCTGGTCCTCGTATGTTCATAAATTGCTGAGTTTACAGGCGAAAATCCTTGTACGTTTTCAATTATGTTTGCACCTGCCAGGACCTAATTTTTATTTTCAGCCGATGAGTACAATGACACGCGCATGGACACTATTTGGGAATTCAGAAAGGCGTATGTAGTTTGATTATTCTCCGACGAAAGACCAGAGAGTTGAATGCTCGTTCAAAGGTATAACAAGGCCACTCAAATCAAAGAACGGCAAGATGAATATTGCGCTCAAGCTCTATCTGGGAACTGGGAAGGACTTGGAGAATTTCCCGATGATCTGCAGTGGGAGGCTTTAGTTGATGTGGTTAGAGGCCGAGTAAAGGTTAGTCTGCGGCCGCTTAGAGTGAGGGCAAGATTTTTACTTGGTCGGGTCAGGTTAACACGCACTGTTATGAAGCTGTCGATTTAGATGGATTGGTCAGGGTATTGTCATCTTTTCCGATAGCGATTTTTCTGCTCTTACGTTCTTTGAAAGCTTTCCAACGAGTTCAAATTCCCGATTGCTGCTTTTCATCACGCCAGTGAAGCTTATCTGGTTCCGGACCTCCTGAAGAAAGCATACGGTAGCGCTCTATTGGAAACTGATTGTTTTGCTTTGACTGAAACTTTATTCCTCTAGGTCAAACACCTGCCGTAGCTCTATTTGCTACGAATGGCCGGTTCGTCGATCGTTTTTGTTCATACTAAAGCTGACCAGATTGTCGATTTAGATATAAACGCGAGGCATACAGGGCGTCTGAATTCGCTCCAAGAATTCTCGCAAAACACGGCATCACTGTGGTTATGAAGGTGAGCATTTTCTTCCGCCCGCGACGTTTTTCTGATCTTGTTTAGAGCGATCATCCAGTACTGAATTCGAGATACCTTCTATACGAAGCCCAACAGGCGTATTTTTACGGCCTTCCGGAAAACCTAGCTCTTGCCTCAGTGACCAGCAATTCCGCCAAAGTGATTGGTATGGATCACCGAATCGGGCACATCAAAGAGGGTATGTTCGGCTTGTTTGGCTAAATCTTTCTGAATGGCTGATAGATTGGCGGTAGGTTACGATGCAGGTAAGCCTTGTGCTTCATTGACCTTAGCACAACAATTCAGACAAGCAAGATCTCGTGATTTGGGACAGCCATCCGCTTGCCCTTGGTGCAACACCTTCTCAAGTCTTCATCGACGGCATACCGCAATTGGATTCGCCGTATGTTGTTCACAAGCCGAACCATTTCCAAGTCACCCCCAAAGTGCCTAACTTTGACAAGCAAGCCGACGAAGCAGTGGAGTACGAGGGCTTACCACCTTTGACTCCGACGAAGGCTCGACATGATACAACCATTTTCTTGAACGTCAAAGCGGTTTTCGAAAGAACCACGGGGGCCGTTCAACAAGTATTTTCGGCTCAGGATGAGGCGGAACTCGGTGTCGTTGTCACTCGCAATGGTTCTATCGTCTGCTCGGGGGAACGAGTCAGCTGTTACACCCCCGCGTTTTTCGGTGCCGATGCCCAGGTTGTTGACCTTGAAGGTGGATCTATCTCACCTGGCCTTGTCTCCTTTGGTTCCCCACTTGGTCTGCAGCATATAGATCTGGAGCCTTCGACCCAGGATGGTTATGTGTTCGATCCCTTTTCTCCAAAAGGTGTCCCTGAGATTGTGGGTGGCGACTATGCGCTTGTGCATGCTGTTGACGGTTTGGAGTATGGCAGCCGGGACGCCTTGTATGTTTATTACATTGTGCCCTAATAATGTGACTCACTGCGCAACAGATTAGCATACAGGGCGGGAGTAAGTTAGCTTACGCATTACTCATCATTTATCACATCTTAACATGACGGAAGGTGACAACCGGGATCACTGCCCCCAGTCATAAAGGGTTTTTCGCTGGTCTGGGGACCTCCTTTTCTCTTGGTGCTGCACATCGGCTAGAACCTGGCGCTGTTTTGACGGAGACTACCGCGGTTCATGTTTCTGTCAGGCACATAGGAACGCCCAGTGTGAGTACACAAATTGCTGTGCTACGTCGACTTCTTCTTGGTCCCCAAGAAGGAGCAGCAGGCTACTGGTTTAATAAGGTCAAAGAGGTAAGTACAGTTAATTCTGTTGTCTCAGACCTTCCTTTTCTCTGCTTCTTTAGGGTGAGATACCGCTTGTTGTGGAAGCCCACAGTGCAGATATAATCGCGACCTTGGCAATCTTGAAAAGTGAAGTGGAAGCGGAGACACGTAAAACTTTGAAGTTGACCATTACTGGTGGAACCGAAGCACATCTCCTTGCAAAAGAGCTCGCCGAAGCACATATTGGTGTTATCCTCTCGCCCTCACGACCGTTTCCATATGTTTGGGAGGATAGACGAATGTATGATGCTCCTCAATATCCCCTATAAAATTTAATTGTGTTCGGACAGCCTACCTGGACCGCCCATTACGAGAGACAGTGCAATCGTCAACTTGATTGAGAACGGCGTTGTCGTTGGCATTGGTTGCGAAGAAATTTGGTCTGCGCGTAATCTTCCTTTTGATGTTGCATGGGTATGTTCGCTGTTGTGTTATATGATTCCCCTTCCTTAATCATTGCATAGGCTGCTATCGAAGCAGGAGGAAGACTTTCGAGAGAACAGGCTTTTGCAATTGGTTCAACGAACATTGAGAAACTCCTTGGGAGCAAGGTTGATTCTGATAAAACGGACCTCGTTGCGACTCAGAGAGGAGATCTTCTAGATGGATCAAGGGTGGCTGCTGTGATATCGCCTACGCGTCAAGGAGTTTTTGTATTCAGCTGATTTTGAGTATGTAGTCATTTTTTTATAACCCATGGACCATTAGGCATGGCGGAGAAATCAGGGAGGATGGTATTGGCGTGTGGATCACGTGGGCGTGTATAATTGAATTTTGCAACAGCGCGCTTTTGACTCGACAACGAGCGCTGGCCACAGCTTTGCCGTTGGCAAAGCGCGTTTATTTTGGTGGCGATGGCCAAAAGCTCCAAAAAATTGACTGGCAATGCGACGAAGCCAATCACTGACTTTTTTAAACCCAAGTCTTTGTCTCAGTCATCCTCCCTGGCCACAGTTGCTTCCAACTCAACTGGACCTTCCTCAGAAGCAACCGTCAGTTCTATAGCATCCTCTCAGACCGTCTTATCTCAGTCTAGTTCCTCAACACACCCGACTCGCGTCACTCACATGCAGGTGAAGCTACAAAGTCACGTATCTGAAGACACCACTTCTCTTCGGAAAGGCTTACCGTCCCCTACGAAGCCTATGGTTCAAACGGTCGGCTCGTCAACCTCTTCTTTGAAACGTTCCCGTTCCCCGGACACGCAACCCCCAGGACTGAGCCCACTTCCATTGAGGCGTTTTCAAAAACCACTTCCTGAGCCATGTAATTCGCCCGCAAGGCGCAAGGCAAAATTTGACACAGATTCTGAACGAGAGCAGGATTCGGTAGTTCACGTCAAACGGATGGTACGTTCATTAGGGGTCCTCCTTGGATCGTTTTTCTGACACAGCGTCCCCATCAGCAAACCCCTCAATCTAAGAAGCGTCGCATTTCTTCACCCGGACCTTCCTCCCTTCATAGCTCAAGTAGCCTTGTCCCCAGCAGCCAATCCGATGAAGAAGAGCTGGCGCCTTCACGGTCCAAGGCTCGGAGCACAGATGTCAAGGCGGTCGACCATTGGAGGAAAGAGACCCTTCCCCATTCTCCGGACGTCGACAGCGACGACGATCGTGCTGCACAGACGGAAATCGACCCCTTACTCTCTTCGTCCCCCCTAACTTCTAGATTCACCTCACCGTTGACGGAGCCTGAGCATGACACCAACCTTCAGCGCCCAACGCCTGCTTCCCCTTTCAGCCCCGGTTTCGGTCACATCCCCACACCTCCATATACCGACCGTCATTCAAATGATGCCCCTATGCCGCCTTCGCCTATTGCTCTTGATCCCGCAACGAAGGCCGCTCAAATCATTGCGGATATCAAGGCCAGGGCCTACGCGGCGACGCTATTAAGCCCCGAAAGTACTCCCTCTCTTGAGTTCAAGGATGAATTATCGGATAGTAGCGACGATGAGATGCTTCCGTTTGTCCCTGTGCCAGCGAAGGAAAAAAGGTACTCATCCCGCCATCCATCTTGTTACGTTTGCTGACGCCATTGCAGTAAGACAAAACCCAGTGTTGATAATGTCGATTCAACAATCATGACACGTCCCACTCGATATCCACTCCGAGATCGCACCTCCTCGCCAGCCATTGGAGAAGGGGAATCACTTGAACAAAGCTCACGGGGATTGCGCACCATGCCCGCTGTATTTTTCAATGGAGCTCACAAGAAAGGGAAAGGAGCAGCCAAAAAGAAGCCTGCTTTCAACCCACTTGATAATTTTTTAAAGGAAAAAAGGCAAGCAGAGAAGGGCGGTAAAGGAGCTGAGGCCTTCCGTTGTGCTGAGAGCTTGGCCAGCATGCAGGGGAAAAATAATTTATTCGACGAAATGGCCGATGAGCAAGCTGAGAGCGCAGCCTTTCAGGCTGTGAAAGAACGTGATCAATGGCTCAACACCCCATTGAGCCCCGATAATAGCTTCACTTCCCTCGGTGCTATAACCCTGGTTGAAGAGGATAGGCGAAGACTATTCGGCGACAACGGCGGGAAGGCGATTATAGGTATTTTGGAAAGTGATAGGGTCTTGAAGGATCAAGAACGCGCCCACAAAAAGTTCAAGGGAGTACCGTTTTGGACAACGCAAGACTCAGTGGGCATGCTAGTTGATGAAACCTTTCCGACTTTCCAGTATGAAGGAAAAGATAGCATACTTCAGCTCTTTAAGTCTGCACTTGATCGTGGAGGTGCATAATTTCATCACCTCTCACTGAATTGTTGGCTAATTTTCTCATCCCTTTTACAAGACCTCGCACAAGCTTCACTCTTGCTTGACACCGGCTTTTTATTCAGCAGTAAAGTTGTGACGCAACCTCAAGTAACTACTTATCTGTGCAATCTTGGCAAGTGTCTCCTCCGTTTGGTTTATGCTACGTTTTGACATCAGGGTACATCAGCCCTTTCTACGAGTGATGCACCAATCCATGCAGCGGCGTTCCGTGCTCTGTTACGGTTATATTCTTCAAAACCAAATCCCCCTTGTGGGGTCACACTCTCTTGCATTTTAGGCGCTCTCCATCGCTTAGGAGCCGTGTCCTCCCCGATGTCTTCTATAGGATGGGCAACGGAGTCTTCCGTACACCCACCATCGATCGATTCAACAAGTCGCGAGGGAGCACTGTATCGTTTGGTAGAGCTAGTAGCTTCGTGTGCACGGTATGTTTATTCCTCATTGGCTACGACCTGAATTTTAACTGTCTGCTTTTTCAGATCTCAACAGCTAGTCGTGGAAGACATTCCAGACCTGGTAGCAGCATTGGTGTTACTAATCGCTACCGACCCTTCCACCTCTCTGCCGCTACAACGAGATATCACAACAGTGATAAACCAAATTTGCAACAGCATTGGCCCTGAGGGCGAGGTGTTCTCCGAGATTGTGAGCTAGAAAACACTCTTTCGAATATGAACTGAATTGTTGGTTTGTAGGAAGCTCGCATTTGTTCAAAGGTGTTAAATTGCATTTCAACGTGTCAGCCCATAAACATACCTGCTTTCCTTTTTGGCTGCCGGCACAGGTCGCTCCTTGCGAATTGCCCGGTACGCAGCCTTTTCCATTGTCACCGAGCAGGCAACCGTCACCCCAGTAAGTCCTTGAACTCAGATTTCTGAATTTTACCCTAATAAGTTTAAAGGCGCAGTATTCCGATCTACCTCCCATTTCTGAAATCCTCAATGCTCTCTTGCTCACGAGCTCGGACCAGTCAGGCATTTTCGATCTCCACGATGAGACTGATTACGTCAACCTGGGATTCTATGTCTACATTTTGAGTGTTGCCCTCTCGAACGTGAAGGGTTGGGCGCTTGAGGAGTGCGAGGAGTCGAGATCAAAGCCTCTTGGTCGTCATAGTCCAAACAAATTGGGCTCGGGAGAAGACAAACCCAAAACACCATTGCAAGTCCTCCTCTTGAGAGCCTGCATTCGGGCATCAGTAAGTGAAATTGTTGGGTACGAGACAACCAAATGGCTGATCGAATATCGTATAGGTGATACCCGCGCTGCGCACCTGGACCGTTCTCGGACCAAGGCAGCTGTTAAGGCATTGTCTGTGCGGATATATTACCAACGTGATGCCTGGATAAGAGGCAACACAAACAGCAATGGTAAACCCAAGATGAACCTTCGTCAATACTTTCCTACAAAAAGCTAGAGTAGCTTTGCTTTCTTTGAATAGCGGAATTGTTTGCTTTCTTCCTACACTAATATTATGTTATCCTAGTTTGCTTCGTACCCTCAAATTACACATTGTTAATCTCAAATGAATTCTGTATGATACTTAAGTGTTATGTTATGACCTGCAAGCCACAACCGTGCCGTTCTCTATGAGCAAGCCTCATGGTAGATGAAAAGGTTAACAAGTGAACCAAAAGTTAAGCAACCATTAAAATTATGACAACAGAGGGATTCGAACCCTCGCCCGTTAAGACTGGATATGCATTGAAGGCCTAATTCCAGCGCCTTAGACCACTCGGCCATGTTGCCCCTGTTACAGACTTATAGATGGAATATTCGATTCACCCTGGAAAGTTATATTAGTCTCAATCTCCAGCATGACAATCTCCTCCCTGTACGCTTCCCAAGCTCAATGGGTGTTTATGGTCTTACGACATACCTCCGCGAGAAAAAACGATTATTATCAACTAGCATTGAACTTACCGCCAGTTCTTCCACAAAAAACCCAACTTCAATTGTGGTAGATGGTTGGTCGTGAGTTCGCTATTTCTTTAGCGACTGAACAACGTAGCTAACGGTGATTAGGTTTATCTACGATGTGCACGACCACTCGAATCTTCCTTGGGTATACGGTGGAGAGTACTCTGAATTTGCAAACCTAGTAACGGCTGTCGTTGAAGCTTGGATCAAGGTAGGACTCAAGATTTACATTGTTTTTGATGGTCTGTATGCGACCGTAATGTGAACTCCTATATTTCGATTTAATCTTCGTACAAGGTGCACACCCCGAACTGAAGTTTCCGACAATCATTTCACGTTTAAGTGAATCGCACGTTCGACCATCGTTGCTCTTCTTTCGCACCTCCCCCGCAGCTCGTGCAACATCTCGATCGCTTCATGAAACCTGCATCATACCTCCGCTGTTATATGCAACATGCATCAATGCCCTCGAAAACCTTCGTAGTACAAACGATGCCCTAGAACTTCACTTTGCCGACGAGGAAGGTGACCCTTACGCTGTGGAATTGGCGGGCCGGGTGGGCGGCTACGTCGTTGGAAACGACTCTGACTTCGTCATCCTCCACACGGAAGGATACCTTGGGTATATACCACTGGCCGAAATGACGTGGCAAGCATCTGGGTTGGATGATATCCCAACTCTTGAAGACGAAGATGCTGAATTCCAAACTGTTAGGAAAAAATCTAAACGCAGGCCTACGAACAGTTCCACGGCGGGCAAAGGACTCTTACCGCCGGACACGGACGAAGAATTGATCCTATCTTTCATCACATACAATCCGGTGACGTTGGCGGACCATTTCAAGCTGCCCGTAACTCTCCTGCCCTTGCTGGGTGCTTTCGTGGGCAATGATTACTCAAAACAAACAGAGTCACATCGCCGCAATATTCAATCACTTTTCTTCGATAAGAAACTCTCTTCGTCTCAGCGGATTGATCATACCGCCGCTGTAATGCGTGCAGTACTATCTCCTGCCACTCCAAAACGCAAGTCGGCACACCCAGTTGGCAGCCCCATGGACCTCATCGATAGAACAGTCACCGCACTTTTGAGTCGATTGACTAATGCATTGGGATCAGGAGAAATCGATTCCATCATTGAGAAGGTCGTGGAAGCAACACTCCGATACGCATTGCTCAAATACTCTGGTGATATACCGGGAAAGGATGGGCTATGGCGTTCAGGCATTTGCGCCCTGCACCCTCCCGAGTCCTGTCGAATCTTACCCATGTTCTCCCAAAAGGTCATTACTCAACATCAGGATTCAGGGCAGGAGGATGCATCGTTATTCGCAATCCGTGAAAAATATCTTCAGTCATACCGAAGTGGTCTTTTCTCGCCCAAAAACATGGACGTCCTAAGTACGGGGACTTTTTGGCCCAGGCTTTTTCTTGAAAATCCAGACTTAGAGACAGTTGGCCGGAGCATTGGACGACCAATCCACATTTGGGTATATGCTATCCTAAACGACGCTGTCGGATTACCTGATGACATAGATGACGAGGACGAGGATGAGGATGAGCTCATTGATGTCGTGGAATCTGACGGAGAGGGCACAGACGGGGCGGATTACCTTGCTCCCCTCAAAGGTGAACTACGACGCCTTCACACCTCAGAAGATGAAGCTACGGAACCACCAGCTTCTATAGCGTCATCTGGTCGCCCCAATCGATCCCGTCCTGCTGTGGTGACAGAGTATCTAAGGCGAGGAGTTCGAATCGCTGAAGAGCTGGTCGAAGTGGTGCCTCTGCATGATCTTTTGCCAGGAATATCACTCTCTAGTTTTGCTTCCATTGACGCTCCTCCTCTGCTGTTAAGATCGCAGGACGATCGATTGACCGTTTTCCTCCGTGCTGTGGATTGCGATATACCATCCATTCGAGGGCTGTCTTCTCAGCACCTCGTTCCGGTTCTTGCTGTCCGTTGGATCGCCCGCACTCTCAGTCGTCGCGCTCAAGAAACGGGTAGCAAGGAACATGCAAAAGAAAAATGGACAATGAATGAAGCCCGCTGCTTCCTCGCCTCTTTTGCATGGTCAACTGCCCGTGAATCTGATAATCAGCGAGAGCCCCCACCCATCGTTGATCGCCATGTCCAACTCATGGCACAATACCTCATGGCTTTGGAAACCATCAGCCAGCTATCAGAAGTCCTTCTTCTTACGGAACGAGCACCCTCCACAGCTCACCTCTTTTCAGGGAAATTGTGTCATGAGTTTTTGACGCAGACACACCCTTTGGAAGATGCTGTCATCTCAAGTTCTCTTTGGGCCGTTGCTACTGAGGGTTTATCAGATGACTATCAAGAGGAGCGCCCCAAGAAGGCGAAGAAAACGAAGAAAGAGAGAGGGCCTGCACTGCCGTCATCCGCGAAGCCAACTACGGGTACAAGCTTGTTCGCGTTGTTGGGAGATCAAGAGGCCTGATGGGGTCCAGATTCATTTATTCTTGCTTAATTTGTGCCAAACTCGTTCATGATGTTTGTGATTCTGTTTTTAGAATCCTATGTGTTGTTCTGAGAAGGGATAATTCCAAGCATATAAGGTATCCGCGAGGTCGAACCTGAGCAGAAATCTTTATCACTGTCACCATCGAGATAGCGACCCACAGGTAAGAGCTGCGGCAATTGTCTCGTTTTGGCGCTAATCATAAATAAATTACTGTTGGGTGCACATTTTACAGCAGCTCGCGCAATACACGGCCAGCTAAGGGTTGTACATTATTCAACATGACTTGGATGTGAATCACGCAAGAGATTCGCGTGGGAGAGGACAGGAGAGCAAAATACACCTGAACACAGCAACACAGCCAAAATGGGCTTAAGCAATACACAAGCAATACACGCCAATATAGGACGGCCGACGCGCTGTTCTGTGTTGATTGTGGCTGTGGCACTGCAGTAACAGCCTCTAATCATTTAAAAGGGACCCACTACGTGTTTCAACGGAAAGATACCCCAATGGCTTTCACATACCGAAACAGCCCCGTCGTCCCCACCGACATCATCACCTACAAGCATGCCGGGAAACTTGTATACGTGAAGCCCGCGGAAAATTACGAGGTAAGCATCGAAAAACTCAACCCAACAGGAGAAACATACCCTAACAACCTACACAGCTAGCGCTTGACTTTGCTCAAAAAGAATTCCCAGAAGAGTTGGCACATATACCACGAGACAGAATAATGTTCACCATAAGTGTCAACGTCCAGGGAGAGCGGCGGCATGTGCGGATATCTGAGAGCGCGTGGACAGGGACCGTCGGACGCCTTTTGAGAGGGGAAGTCATCGATGTTGGTCTCAGACCAGATCCATCAGCAGTCATCCCGCCGCCTCAGTATCTCGAAATCCCATCGAAAGAACCGGCCGTTGCGCAGCCGAGATCTGTACGCCACTCGCGATCGACACCTTCGTCACGACAGCACTCGCCGACGCCATCGAGTCAGAGCGATAAAGGCGGCTCGACGAGGATACGGTCGTGGTTTGGCGGAAAATGATTTTCTTGAAAGAGACCCCATAGACACCTTGAATGCCTTATACCCCATTCTTCTACCTTTCGGCTTCATACCATCGTGTAGATTATATTCTTTGTATCATTCCTAGATAGCATTTTATTGTATGTACACTTGTCGTTATAGCGTGTTCTCGCACCAGAAGGCTGCGATGTATGATGATCCTTTCTCCTAGTTGATAGGTTAAGTCGCCGAAGTGGCCCCTTCAGTTCGCAGTGAATCGAAGGCACTGTTGCTTTGGGCCGAAAGTATCAACGGGGCCATACGCTGGCGAGTAGCGGAATGGTTCCTCGTATCATGTTCGACTGTGTCGTAAAAGAGCCTTGCTCCTGAAAGTAGCGTTATATTGCAGAAGGTTGTTGATATCGCGAACCCAGTCGTCCTCTTTCCCAGGACCGGCACCTTCGCTGTGTTTCATCTCCTCTGCATCTGTCGATGTGATGATAGATGATCGATTGATACATGGAACGGGGAAGGGCGAGGCCTGAACGTTGACTGATTCTCCTGGGTTGAGCACATGCGATGTTCGTCCATCCATGGACACCCCGGCTGGGGCTCGGCTGCGATCCCCTATCTAGGATCATAAAGAAGGTCATTCAAAGAAGATAAACTGTTGAAGAAGCATACCCTTAATGTGACTATGGAAGATGACGGGAAGACAAGTGGACGGAATGATAGGCTCCGTGGACAGATTGGGGTTAGGACCAAGGCGCTCAAGGATGGGTGGACAATGGGACCTCCAGCGGAAAGCGAGTAGGCAGTGGAGCCCGTTGGGGTGGACACGATGAGACCGTCAGACTAGAAAAGATGGTTGATCTTGGGTTTGAAATCAGGGTAGGAAAAAAGGCAAACCACTGCTTCTGTGAGATGCTGACCGTCGACAAAGATGTCGATTGTGTTCAAGTGGGGACTCGAGCCACGGTGGAGTGCGATCTCATTCATAACTTGCCAGTCTAAAGCACAATGAGTGACGGTTGTAAGATACGAGGTTGATGGTTTACACACCATCACCATCCTTCCCAATTTTTTCAAAGTCTTTATCGTAAAATGTGCAAGCCAAGCGCATGCGGTTCAGGATGGTTGCTTTTCCTGTAAAGACACTTTCGAGAGCTTTGGAAAAGTCATCAATGTCTACGTGGGATCATGGGTTGAATCGCGAACCAAGACGGGCTGAGGAAAGTCTCACGAAAAGGAAGCAGGAATCCCAATGTGCCCATCGAGAAACTCAATACAGGTGGAACCGCACCGGCGCTGAAGAGAGATGACGCGTGCAATATGGTGCCATCTCCGCCTAATGTCACAACCAAGTCTATTTTGGGGGAGTTGGGAGCTGGGGAGGATTCTGAGTTGGTTCGCAGGATTGAAAGGGGGAGATGAACGCACTTGATTGCCAGATTTCTGCTCCGTGCGGTATGTCAGACCTATTCTCGTGAAACACTCTTACTCCAGGGTAGGTGGCATGCACATGTCTGGAAAGCAACGTTCAAAGGGAGCATTGGGATGAAGTTGGGGACGCTGACTCGAGAAAGGCATCAATCGCGAGGATGACTGGCTGGGTACGAAGTTTGTTCACAATCAAAATCGTCTTTGGAGGGGTGTCCAGCTGTCGAGGCCTGTCTTGTGTCGCAGATCAACTTGTGAAGGGGGAAAAATACGAGGATAACGAACGTTTGGGGTTGATGTGAATCCAAAGAGAGAGACCTCGAACAAGCTCGCAACGGCAGACGAGGAATTAATGAATGCCTGGAGGTACACGGCCATAACGTATGCGAGGCAATTTTTGACGCTCTCGCCCAAACCATTTTGAGGTGGAGATTGAGTGGACTGTCAATATCACTACCAAAATGGTAGTCAGTGGCAAGAGCCTAGTCACATGACATATGTTTTCAACGGTTGTCGCGTCGAATTCCAACCCTGTTCGAACATATTCTTACCTTTCCTCGCCGTCGTCGTCGCCGTCGTTCTCGCCCATCCACATCTTCCATAATTTTTTATTGCACCGGTTACACATGCACCATCCGCTCTGATGCCCGACACAATCTTCCCAGAGAAACGAACTAGATCCCAAATCACACTACCTGATGACATTCTACAAGTATCCCAACGTTCACCTTTGAAGGATGCTCGGAGTGCTCTCAGAAATTATACTACACCGACAGATACGCGTATTCCGACCAAGGGACTATCCGATGATGCAACGGACGACGAACTACTTCTGTCGCCGCGCAAGGATGCTTCGAGCACACGCGTCCCTCACCGCTCCAAGCGTTCTGCTTCTCCTCCTCCAGAGAATGGCCAATCACCTCGCTCTTCCTTGGACGAGAGGGACTCCAAAAGGATCAAGCGTGACACCAGTCCCGAGAGAATCAACATGGAGAACACAGACAATATTCCACTACACCGAATCTTAACGCATGTACGCAACCACTCAGAGCCCAACTATACCAACCATTCATCTCGCAAATTGTTCAAGACCGCATCTAATAAGCCGGCATCCAGTGATACACATCCTTGCCCATCCACACCAGGACCCTCTGGCAAAGAAAGAGCTCAATCCGTGCCTCTTTTCTCTGCATCATACCCAATACCTCATATCGACCTCAAGAATCCGCCACCGTCACCCCATCGAATTCGCGCTCGCTCTCGTTCACCCTCAAAGGAAAGGGAGCCCAAACTCCGCATCACCTCGCTTACCCTGCCACCTATTCCAGATGAATCCTTGAAGGGCATGGAAGTTGATCTTCCCTCGGAAATTGAGCAGCAGAGACAGCCTCATTCGATCACTGGCTCGGAGAGTACTCTTGTTAATGATGCCTTCCCTACGCCCGATATCGTTGCGAGCTCTGCATCACCTGAAGCCGAGATTAGTCGGCCAGAACCTCCATCAACACCAGCTACTGGTCAAGGATATTTGCCTATAGACCATCTTTCACCATTAACGCCCCTACCAGTAACACCGCACTCATCGATACTTGCGGCTGATGCTGAAGATAGTTTTATGAGTCGCTCGGGTTGGGATTACTTGTCAGGCGGAGAGGTATGTTTGGTCAACTTTTCAATTCCTGATATTAACATTGGTATCAGGAGTCGGAGACAACGAATTCTCTACCCCCAAAGACTCTCTTACCACTGGAAGCCACTTTATCAGCTGCCCCCTCTCTAGTTGAAGGGGCTGCCCCCACTCGTCCCCCACAATCCGGTAATATGGGCCCTCCTGCCCGCATACCACCGAACAGAGAGAATCGTATAGCCGTCGGTGGGAACAGGACAGGAAAGGGCAATGCCTTGCTTGAACTGATGAAGGGACCCAAAGCAGCGGCTGGATCAAGCAAGACAAGTTCTTTTGCGAAGAAGGAGAGCAAAATGAAAGGCAAGGGAAAGCAAGAGGCGGAGAAGCCAAAATCAAATTTAAAGGCAAAAATGCGGCCCAAGCCAAAGGTCCAACCGAAACCAGTACCGCAATTTGTCCCTACTACTACTGATGAAGAAGCTGGCGACACCGAACCTGACGAGACGTGGAAGTTTGAAGCGGATTTGGCCATTCTGATGCCGCCATTACCGAGACTGGCCTCACCAGCTAAGGCGCGTCTCGAAAATGTTCCTGCGAACGAGTCTGAACCGGCTCCTGAGAACGTGGCTGAATTGGTTCTTGAAGATTCTGTACCCCTCGATGACCGACCTCAGGCAGTCGTGATTGAAAACGATGTAGAAAGCACCACGCGTTCAGCTCCAGAACTTGCCGCTCAGAAGCCGTTGGCCGAACAAGCTGATCCAGTAGATGTAGCCCAGGAGAAGCCCACCTCACATCCTAAAACTACCGCTCAGCCTCCTCCCAAACCAAGAATAAGCAAATTTCCGCTCGAGAAGAAGGTGGTGGCACCTGCGATTCCCAGGGCTTCTCGGGTAACAAGGAGCGTGTCGTCAAAGCAGCAAGGTGTGTATTCACTATGCCTTTTTCAGCGCAGTCCTGTTGACCCCTCGCAGCAACATCTTCGTCTAACTTGGTTCAGCAAAAGCTTTCTATGGCACCCCCATCCAGACCAGTGAAAAGAACTGCATCTGGTGCTGTTAAACCTCTTCCCCCACCACAAGACTCTGCAGTCTCCTCTTCAAGCCTTTCCGAAGTCCCAACGGACCCCATTAGTGATTTCCAACTACCTCCGGGATCACCAATGAAGTTGTGTTCGCCAGGAAAAAGTAAACCCAAGGTCATTGCGAGCTCCTCGACCCTCACACAGCCAACTCGATCGAGCGCTGCCAAGATGTCTCTGACCAAAACGCCAGGAAAGACCAGAACGTTTGTCAAGCCAGTTTCAACGCCTTCACCGACAAAACTTGCCAGGTCTGCATCCATGCTCTCATATCGACCAACATGTATGTATCTTTGGTATATCCTTGATAGATTGGGGTGCTCATTGATATGCTCTCTCAGCAGGGGGCGTGTCCCGTACATATTCAGTCAACTTGGAGCACAGTCGCACTGCTACAGGGGGTTCATCATTATCCACACTAGCCAGTGCCCTCGAAAAGCTTCGTATGCCACCACCTGCAAGGCCCAATACGACTATGGGGTTCAACAGAGAGAGCGAAAATAATTCTTTCGATGGCAAGATGATGAGCATGGATGATGGAGCTCTTGGCCGACCGTCGCTTGGAGTGGGAAGGCTAGAAAGTGGGGAACTCAAACGCTCTGCGACTGTGGGGTCATTGATGGCTGGCCCTTCGAAAAGGGCAGTTCCTCTCGCGGGCTTTTCAAAAGATGACAAAGCTTCCAAGCCAGTGCAGAAGCCTCTGTCAGCGGCAGGATTTGGGGCGCCGAGGCCACACCTTGGAGCTGGAGCCATTTTGCGGGGAGGGAGGCAGGATCCGTCCAACAAACCTCGCATATTTGGGTTTGGCGTAAGCGGCAGACGGGTTGTTCAAAAAGCGAGTCGGAAGACAAGTCTTCCCAGTGTCGTCGCTAGCCCCGTCAAAGGAGGAGACCAGGACCCCGATGCCACCATCCCCGACTATTCCATGCATGACGTTAGTGAATCAGCAGCAGATTCCTTGGGTGATGTCTTTATGGCGCCATCCTCCGAGCCAAAAATCTCCTCCGACAAAGGGAAAGGCAAGGAGAAAGACTCCACTGGTGACTTGTGGCTATCAAACGCTTCTCGAAGAGTTTCCATCGCTTCACAAGCACTTTCCCAATCTTTGAGCTCTCTGCCTCCACCGGGTTCAATGGGCCCCCCAGCAACACCTCCTGGTCGAAGGGGTGGTGTCAGAAGCTCAAGCAGCAGTTACCCATCGACTTCAGGGGCCTCCAGTGGTTCTCCAACCAACACATCTGGGACAAGATCAAGCGCCCGGATTGCGAAAGCCGTCGCTAGCGGAGCCGGAAGGAAAGCGGCTAGTGAGTCGCCTGCTGGCGCATCGACAAGTAGTGTACCGGATTCGTTGAAGATTTTGAAGGACTGCGTCATCTTTGTGGATGTTAGGACAGATGATGGTGATGAGGCTGGGTCGTTATTCGTCGAGATGTTGGAAAGCGTCGGTGCCAAGGTTTGTCTTTCTCAAAAAAAGTGTAGTTATGAGCTAACCAAACCACTTATCTTTCAGACTCTGACGAGGGTAGGCCAGACATGTACTCATGTCGTTTTCAAAAACGGATTGATGAGCACAGTTACGCGCCACAGGTCGGCCGACTTTCATCTTCATTATTTCGTCTATGCTAACTCGGGACTAGATTGCTTCGTGATCCTAAACCATTAGTCGTGGGAATCGCATGGGTAGTTGAATGCGTAGAGCAGCGTCAACGAGTTGACGAAACAAAGTTCCTTATTGACCTTGAGGAGGTTAACCTACTTGCAGGAAACAAGGTAAAGAGTTTACTCCATTATCATTTCACTTGAAGTTTAATATTCCCGACTAGCGCCGGCGTTCCATGTTACCAAAGCCTATCGTCCCATATGCAATGAGTGAGGTGGGTGCTCCTGATATGGAGCGTGATGGTGATGGCGACCAGTCTATGGATGGTTCTACTTCTTGTAAGTGTTATTTCCTCTCGTGTTTTCCTCATTGCCTTCCCTAACACCCTCTCATAAGCAATAACAATCGATGACGATCTCCCCCCTCTGGAAAGGGCTCGACGGCGCAAGAGTATGCTTGTTGGTCCTCGACCTTGATCCCAGTCCCAATTTACGAACATTCACGACTTTCTATGCTTACATACCTAACTTAACGAAAACGTCAAGCCAAATATCTATCTCTCAAAATTTGCTTTGTTTTGTCGCACTCGCATAATCGCACATGATATTGGCACCAAATTGTACAACGTGTTCTACAGATTCCAGATGTATTCCACTTAAAAAGCAACCCAATAGTTTCTCCTTCTTGCCTTTCCACGCCTTTGTGGGAAGTAGCTCTGGTGCGATATGACGAACTGATAACGAAGAGTCAGAAAATATTAGCGCGTTGAGGTGAAAAAACTCACCAAAGAGTTTCCCCAACGCTAAAGACATGGAAAGTAAGCAAACATAAGACAAGTGTCAGGCGCAAGATACTCCTTATCATTTCGAATGGCAGGTTGCATATGCCGAGGCACAATACGATCCTTCTTGTTATCCCGGGCGGCGTTACCGGCGAGTTCGAGAATCTCAGCAGCGAGGACTGCAGCAAGGTATACTAAAGAGAGGCGTCAGAAGAGGTAGCGGAAGCACTGAACGCCAGCTGCTAACCTTGGAGCGCAAGCACCGACGCGGAGTAGTTGCCCTTTTTCAACATACGATGTATACGGCTAGTCGTATGGGTTGTAAGAACTGGTAAAAGGATAACAAAGGGAAAGGAACGAACCGTGGACCCCCCGGCATCTCCTCCCCTTAATATGCCATTGAACGCCGTTTGTTGCTGGTCAGAAAGTTGTCGTAGTAGGAATCGACCCCTGCCATCCGGTTACGACGCAGGGCGGGTGGTTCATGGCTTTAACAGGCTGGGGTGAGAGACCGAGGAGGAAGTAAGATAGGGAGGGGACATACGTGTAGAATTTGGCCTCATGACAGTATGTATAGCTTGGACCAAAGGATGATCACCTTGAACGGAATCAGTACCCGTCATTGATATACTCAAATCCAAGTACTCACGAGACCCCAATCCCTACCGTTCACGCTCGCATGTATGCAATTAGGTTGTTGTTCAACGTTGATAGCGACTTTCGAAGGAAATCGAGCTGGGCAGGCAGCGCGGAAAGGAAAAAACCCTGGGCAGTAAAGTGACGAGGCGCGGGGGCAATTGAAAACTCTGGAATTGACCAATTTTCCTTCAGGTGTCCCGCCCTAATGGTCGTAAATACTGAAAATTAGCTGAATGCAAAAGCTCCTTGACGCATAGGCGATATCACAGCAGCCACCTAACACAACAGCGAACATACCCATGCAACATCAAAAGGAAGGTTACGTGCAGACCAGATTTCTCCGCGACCAATGCCAACGATGAGGCCGTTCTCATTCCAGTCAAACGATTGCGCTGTCTCTCGCAATGGGCGGTCCAGGAAGACTGTCCGAACATTAAAATTTTTATAGGGGAAATTGAGGAGCATCATACATTCGCCCATCCTCCCAAAAATAGATTTTTCCCTTTGTTTTCCCTTTCCTGTGAGCTCCATTGAGATTTACAGCGGGCATGGTGCGCAATCGATCCCCGTGAGCTTTGTTCAAGTGATTCTCCTTCTCCAATGGCTGGCGAGGAGGTGCGATCTCTGAGTGGAACCGAGTGGACACTGGAATCGCTTGTTGAATCGACATTATAAACGCTTGGTTTTGTCTTACTACAATGTCATCAGCAAACGTAACAAGATGGATGTCGTGATGAATACCTTTTTCCCTTCGCTGGCACAGGAACGAAGGGAAGCTCATCGTCACTACTATCCGATAACTCATCCTTGAACTCAAGAGGGGACTTTGGGACTTGATAGCGTCGCCGCGTAGGCCCTGGCCTTGATAACCGCAATGATTTGAGCGGCTTCGTTGCGGGAGCGAGAGCAATAGGCGAAGGTGGCCTCATCTGAATGGCAGTCGGTATATGGAGGTGTGGGGATGTGACCGAAACCGGGGCTGAAAGGGGAAGCAGGTGTTGAGCGCTGAAGGTTGGTGCCATGCTCAGCAGTCAACGGTGAGGTGACTCAGAAGGAGGAAGGGCCTCCTTCCTCCAATGGTCGACAGCCCTGACGTCCATGCTTCAAGCCTTGGACCGTAAAGGCGCCAGCTCTTCTTCATCGGATTGGCTTCTGGGAACAAGACTACAGCTATGAAGGAAGGAAAGTGCGGGTGAAGAAATGCGACGATTCCTTGATTGAGGGGTTTAAAGACCACACATGTGCCATCAAGTAGAACCCCTACCTAAACATTAGGCTGTTTCACAGTAGGCCAACTTAGGTCCCAACTTTCATCTCAACTTGATGGCCAACTTCAACAAAGTTGAGGAGGAAGTTGGCCAACTCTACCGTGAAACACCTTGAACTGCAGAAAACATAAAGTTGGGTTGATTTGGGCTCGGAAGGAATTCCGGATGCAGATTTCTGCCTATTTTGGATACGTGGGAAGTTGGAAGGTGAAGTTGGGCACCAAGTTGGGATCAAAGTTGGCTGCAAATCGGCGTCGGGACCACGATTTGCATCCCAACTTGATGAAGTTGGTCAAACTTTGTCCTTCCAACTTGGCAAAAGTTGCTCACCAAGTTGGGGATTAAGTTGGGACCTAAGTTGGCCTACTGTGAAACCCCCTATTGTGTCAAAATTTGCATTGCGCCTTTCTGGCGAATTACATGGCTCGAGAAGTGGTTTTTGGGAAGTGGGCTCAGTCCTGGGGGTTGCGTGTCCGGGGAGCACGAACGTTTCAAAGAGGAGGTTGACGAGACGACAGTTTGAACCATAGGCTTCGTAGGGGACAGCTCTTGTAACTGAGAATGCACCAGTTCAGGAGAGGATGCTATAAAACTGACAGTTGGTTCTTAGATTGGAAGGAACTAACAGTTAGGTCATGGGGATTCTCGTGGAGAGGTAGAAAATGTCAAATGATTATGTGCACGTATAGTAAGGTATAGAAGGACAAGAGGGGAGGGTATAGGTTGTACATGGACTTGGGAGGGCTCTTACATTACAGGGGAAGGCGTCGGCTGGAGTTGAGCTACGCCATCTTGGCTAATCTCCACCGGCGTCGAGGCAATCCTCCCATCCAATTCTTCTTCTATGCTGTGGGTAAAACATTCATAAAACATGAACTCAAAATCTGGATCTGTGGGCCTTGTATCGCTAAAAGACAGTGCGATGGCGAGGCTTTCCGTCAAGTGAGCACTGTGGTGTCCTTGTTGGCGGCAAGTCTCCAACTTCTGTTCGAATGCAAGTCCACTGACAGTGGTGCGAGGAGGTAAAAGCCGTGCTATGTTTGAGTGGATCCAGGTTTTTCGCGGACCCAAAGAAGTGTTGTAACCTCGGACAGAGAGGTAAGCATCTATGAGGATGCGCTGGGTGACGGGCTGAAGGGTTGCCAGCCTTGTTAACAACTTGTTTTGCTCGAAAACACGTTCTTGTCGTTCGCCTATTAGCTGACATTGCAGTTCTTCTACTTGGTTGTCAAGGCGTGCGATTTGGTCGCTAAGGCGTGTGAGGATCGCCTTGACGTTTAAAGACGGATCGCCTTGTAGGGTCGGACATTCAAATGTAACATTGTCTGTGCTTTGCGCGACATCTTCGTGTTTGCTAGGCGAGGGTGATAGGATTGCCAGTTGGTGTTGTTCAAACATTGATAGTTCAGCCATCGTGCGAGCGATACGAGCCAGATCGATGCGTTTAGTTGATGGTTGCAACGGAATTATTAAGTCTCGCTTGAGAAGTGTTTGTGTGACTGTGGTGTGTACAGCGCTCATCATAGTTTGTATGATAGGATAAGAGAGAGGTGTATGTTCGAGTAAGAAAGAAAGGAGGATGTAACTGTGACGTCACCTTGCCAGGTCGTAAATACGTACCAAGCAGGTACAAACAACGAGGCGGGCGATGGGCGTTGTTCCGAGTCTAGATAGAAGGACATGTTTCGGGACCGGTGTGAGCTTCGACGCCGCTTCTTTGTTACTGGTATATTTTAATTATTATGCAACACAGAACTGTTTCCCACTTTTACAATACTTATGGTGACCGGTAAACTTATATTTGATTTACATATCATTGAATGATAGCGATACAGATGGTGGCAATTGTTGTCGTCGTTGGGGGAATTCAAACAGGGATATAAGATGGGGGTGGGTATTGCAGTAAAGGTACCGGCGAAGGAGAAATATCGTTTGGAGTCGACGGGGGTGCTGCTTCGTAATAAGGAGGGGTGAACATAGTTTGGATTCGCCGCTCGTACTAGACGGTATTGCCCGGCAACGTTTAATGGTGCAAAGTACGATTCCGGCGGCAGCTAGGAAAACCGTCAAATGTACGTAAGCACAACAAGCGGGTGCTTGCCGCGACGCCGACGCGCTTGATATAAAGCCGATGGGGTATAACACTGGGGCGCTAGATAAATTCCATCACGTGAGCGAGTGAGCATCATGCGGCTGATGACAATAAAATACTAACTTGCTGCGTTTTTCGCTATGCGCGTCACAGCGTCATCAAAGTCATGATCTATTGCAAACAGTGTTTACTAGTGGGCCTGGAGTTGTTGGTGAGTCCCTGAGAAGGATGTCACACCACTTGAAATTTCTGGGCTCAAGGTAGAGAGATGAATGGGCTGAATAGTTTGACTTGACAAAGTGACGCTTTCCAGGTATTCTGTGAGCTTCGAGAAAAGCGACGTAAGGACCCTTCTCCCCCCAAACTTGATGACCAGGTTTATAGGTGAGTGATAGGCCAGATCCTGACCCCCAAAAGGCAATATTCTTTCGAGGTAGACATGGGTGCAGGAGACCGCCAAATGATTGGGGAGGTTGATTATACGTTAGCGCAAGATTGGCGATTTTATGAGGATTTTTATGGGGTATCGGTCGCAAAGGCAATCTTGGAATTGCAAAGGGCTTGTCATGAGGTCACTGCCATTCGACACCTCGGTCACAGGTTGCTGCCCTTCCCGAAGCTGCCAACATGAATCTTCGTGAATGGATGGAGATGTGTAAAGGCAAGAATTTTTTGACATGGCCGCACGATCACCTCAGTAAAAGTCTCTCTGATTGAGGCAGTGAGCCTTGCTTGTCCAGGGATAGTACTGTTGCTGTCTAGTTGGCTGACCCCTAGCCTTGTAGTCAGCATCCAGTTCTTGCATGCGTGGGTTGGGTCAATAAGGTCATAAAACCGTCTACTGACGTGTATAACATCATCACTATTTGCCTGTGGTGCTGGTTGTGTAGGTGGATATGCAACCCCTGGTAGCTGCTCCTGAGCTAGCTGATATTGTTGGACATGGGGTTGAGGCCGTTGCAGCTGTTGCAGACGTTGAAACAGTTGTTGGGCTTGCTGCTGCTGTTGCTGCTGTAACAGAAGAGCTGCGCCTGGTGAATGCGTAGGGTTGTTGGCATCGGTGCTGAATTGCGACTTACAGAGGCCGAGGTTGATTTTGTGGAAGATCGTGTTGCTGACTGCACGTTTCTGGCTCTAGATTGGCCAACAGAAAATGAGGTGTTGGCCATTGTGGTAAAGAGAAAAGACGAGTGAGAGACCCTGAAGTTTAGGCACTGTAACTGATGGAAGTTGAAGAGAATTGGAAGCTGGATCTCATTTATTAGAAAAGAATTTCATGTGAAAACAGGGAAGGCGCGCTTACACTGCATGTCGTTGAAAGACCGCTGGAAGTGAGGCGCTGACGTTGCAACAGTACCCACCCCCCAATTGTTCCTCATGCTCAAGAGGCGCAATAAAAGCCGACAACGACAATGCCAACGAATTCCTTCTCCGTTGCTCAATTAAATCAGGCAAGTCCTTTCCTCGTCGGCAGATCATCCCACCGTGCCAGTGCAGAATGCAGCTAGAAGGGTACCGGTGTGGGAAAGCCTATTCCAGTCGAGGAGGACGGTCGAGCCTCTAGGGCCGCAGAAGGTCGAAATCCCGACGCGCTGACAAAATATCAGACACTATCCCACAATGT
Organism: Laccaria bicolor S238N-H82; assembly: GCF_000143565.1. Lineage (NCBI taxonomy): Eukaryota > Fungi > Basidiomycota > Agaricomycetes > Agaricales > Hydnangiaceae > Laccaria > Laccaria bicolor. Next base: position 77,185 of record NW_001889881.1, read on the forward strand.
GTAGTCTAACTTACCTGCCATACCACCAGGCACTCAAATACGACAAATTGAAGCATATAGAGAGTGAACAGGCGGCACCAGGATAAGAAGTAGAGTACAGTGGTGTCTCTGGCAAAGCGCGTTACTCACCATGATCCACTGCTGTTGGGTATCCAGCCTCACAAATTAATGTGTAGCACGGATACGTTCCAGATGCCCAGCCTCACTATACGTGGAGCTTATGACACTGGCAAGGAGTCATCGTCGCGGTCCTAGAACCATAAGAAGAAAATTGAAAAGGTGTGCTAGTCACATGACATATGACAGTCGCGTCAAATATTTCCAACAACAATAAGGTATGCTTACTTCTCCTCAATCACCCCGCTCTTCCTTGGACGAGAGAGACTCTAAAAGGATCAAGCGTCACCAGTCCCGAGAGAATCAACATTGAGAACACAGACATCATTCCACTACCCCGAACTTGAACGCATGTACCAACTATACCAACCATTCATCTCGCAAACTGTTCAAGACCGCTTCTAATAAGCCGGCATCCAGTGATACTCATCCTTGCCCACCCACACCAGGACCCTCAGGCAAAGAAAGAGCTCAATATGTGCCTCTTTTCTCTGCATCACACCGGGAATACCGAGTCATATCGACCTCAAGAATCCACCACCATCACCCCATCGAATCCGCGCTCGTTCTCGTTCTCCCTCAAAGGAAAGGGAACCCAAACTCCGCATCACCTCGCTTACCCTGCCACCAGTATTAGGCTCTAGTTAGGCTCTATTCCAGATGAATCTTTGAAGTGCATGAAAGTTAATGATCGCTCGGAAGCAGAGCAGCAAAGACAGCCTCATTTGTTGACTGGTTCGGAGAGTACTCCTGCTAATGATGCCTTCCCCACACCCGATATCGTTGTGAGCTCTGCATCACCTGAAGTCGAGGTCAATCGGCCAGAACCTCCGTCAACGCCAGCTACTGGTCAAGGATATTTGTCTCTAGACCATCTTTCACCATTGACGCCCATACCAGCGACACCACACCCATCGATACTTGCGGCTGATGCTGAGGATAGTTTCACGAGTCGGTCGGGTTGGGATTACTTGTCAGGTGGAGAGGTATGTTTGGTCAACTTTTCAATTCCTGATATTAACATTGGTATCAGGAGTCGGAGACAACGAATTCTCTACCCCCAAAGACTCTCTTACAACTGGAAGCCACTTTGCCAGCTGCCCCCCCCCCCCTCTGGTTGAAGGTGGTGCCCCCGCTCGTCCCTCACAATTCGGTAATATGGGCCCTCCTGCCCGCGTACCGCTGAACAGAGAGAATCGTATAGCCGTCGGTGGGAACAGGACAGGAAAGGGGAATGCCTTGCTCGAATTGATGAAGGGACAAGGCAAAGCTGCGGTTGGATCAAGCAAGGCAAGTTCCCTTGCAAAGAGAAGCCAAAATCAAATTTAAAGGCAAGAATGCGACCCAAGCCAAAGATCCAACCGAAACCAGTACCGCAATCTGTCCCTACTACTGCTGATGAAGGAGCTGGCGACACCGAATCTGACGAGACGTGGAAGTTTGAAGCAGATTTGACCATTTTGAAGCCGCCATTACCGAGACTGGCTTCACCAGCTGAGGCACGCCCAGAGGTTCCTGCGAACGAGGTTGAATCGGCTCCCGAGAACGTGGCTGAATTGGTTTTTGAAGATTCTGCACCACTCGATGACCGACCTCAGGACGTGATTGAAAGCAATGTAGAACAATCAGAAAGCACCGCGCCTTCAGCTCCAGAACTTGTTGCTCAGCGTGGGTCATCCGAACAAGCCGGTTCAGTATCTGTAGCCCAGGAGAAGCTCACCTCACATGCTAAAACTACCGCTCAGCCTCCTCTCAAGCCAAGAATAAGCAAATTTCCGCTCGGAAAGAAGGTAGTGGCACCAGCTAATCCCAGAGCTTCTCGGGTAACAAGGAGCGTGTCGTCAAAGCAGCAAGGTGTGTATTGACTATGCCTTTTTCAACACAGTCCTGTTGACCCCCCTCGCAGCGACATCTTCGTCTAACTTGGTTCAGCAAAAGCTTTCTATGGCACCCCCATCCAGACCAGTGAAAAGAACTGCATCTGGTGCCGTAAAACCTCTTCCTCAACCACAAGACTCTGCAGTCTCCTCTTCAAGTCTATCGGAAGTCCCAACGGACCCGATTAGTGATTATCAACTACCTCCGGGATCACCAATGAAATTGTGTTCCCCAGGGAAATTAAACCCAAGATCATTGCGAGTTCCTCGACCCTCAGACAGCCAACACGATAGAGCGTCGCCAAGATGTCTCTGACCAAAACGTCAGGAAAGACCAGAACGTTTGTCAAGCCAGCTTCAACACCGTCACCAACAAAAGTTGCTAGCTCTGCATCCATGCTCTCGTATCGACCCACATGTATGTATCTTTGATATATCCTTGGTAGATTGGGGTCAATATGCTCTCTCAGCAGGGGGCGTGTCCCATACATATTCAGTCAACTTGGAGCATAGTCACACTGCTACAGGAGGTCCATCATTATCCACGCTAGCCAGTGCCCTCGAAAAGCTTCGTATGCCTCCTCCTGCAAGGCCCAATAGGACTATGGGATTTAACAGAGACAGCGAGCATACTTCTTTCGATGGCAAGATGATGAGCATGGATGATGGCGCTCTCGGCCGACCGTCGCTAGGAGTGGGAAGGCCGAAAAGTGGGGAACTCAAACGCTCTGCGACTGTGGGGTCTTCGAAGGCTGGCCCTTCGAAAAGGGCAGTTCCTCTCGCGGGATTTTCAAAAGATGACAAAGCTTCCAAGCCAGTGCAGAAGCCTCTGTCAGCGCAGAAGCCTCTGTCAGCGCAGAAGCCTCTGTCAGCGGCAGGATTTGGGGCGCCAAGGCCACACCTTGGAGCTGGAGCCATTTTGCGGGGAGGAAAGCAGGATCTGTCCTACAAACCCTGCATATTTGGGTTTGGTGTAGGCGGCAGACGGGTTGTTCAAAAGCCGGGTCGGAAGACAAGTCTTCCCAGTGTCGTCGCTAGTCCCGTCAAAGAAGGAGAACAGGACCCCGATGCCAACGTCCCCGACCATTGCATGGATGACGTTGGTGTATCAGCAGCAGACTCCTCAGGTGATGTCTTTTTGTCGCCATACTCAGAGCCAAAAAGCTCCTCCGACGAAGGTCAAGGCAAGGAGAAAGACTCCACTGGTGACTCGTGGCTATCAAACGCTTCTCGAAGAGTTTCCATGGCTTCACAAGCACTTTCCCAATCTTTGATCTCTCTCTGCCTCCACCGGGTTCAATGGGCCCCCAGCAACACCTCCTGGTCGAAGGGGTGGTGTCAGAAGGTCAAGCAGCAGTTACCCATCCACTTCAGGGGCCTCGAGTGGTTCTCCAACCAACATATCTGGGACAAGATCAAGTGCCCGGATTGCGAAGGCCGTCGCTAGCGGATTGATGCAAGGAGGAAAGAAAGCGGCTAGTGAGTCGCCGGGTGGCGCATCGACAAGTATATACCGGGTTCGCTGAAGATTCTGAAGGACTGCGTCATCTTTGTGGATGTTAGGACAGATGATGGTGATGAGGCTGGGTCGTTATTCGTCGAGATGTTGGAAAGCGTCGGTGCCAAGGTTTGTCTTTCTCAGAAAAAGTGTAGTTATGAGCTAACCAAACCACTTATTTTCCAGACTCTGACGAGGGTAGGCCAGACATGTACTCATTTCGTTTTCAAAAACGGATTGATAAGCACAGTTACGCGCCACAGGTCGGCTGATCTTCAACTTCATTTCCTCGTCTGTGCTAATTCAGGACTAGATTACTTCGTGATCCTAAATCATTAGTCGTGGGAATCGCATAGGTGGTTGAATGCGTAGAGCAGCGTCAACGAGTTGACGAAACAAAGTTCCTTATTGACCTTGAGGAGGTTAACCTACTTGCAGGAAACAAGGTAAAGAATTTACTCCATTATTTCACTTGAAGTTAATATTCCCAACTAGCGCCAGCGTTCCATGTTGCCAAAACCTATAGTCCCATATACAATGAGTGAGGTGGGTGCTCCTGATAGGGAGCGTGATGGTGATGGCGACCAGTCTATGGATGGTTCTACTTCTTGTAAGTGTTATCTCCTCTCGTGTTTCCCTCATTACCTTCCCTAACGATCTCTCGTTAGCAATGACAATCGATGACGATCTTCCCCCTCTGGAAAGGGCTCGACGGCGCAAGAGTATGCTTGTTGGTCCTCGACCCTGACTTCAGTCCTAATTTACGAACATCACGACTTTCTATGCTTACATACCCAACTTAACGAAAACGTCAAGCCAAATATCTATCTCTCAAAATTTGATTTGTTTTGTCGCACTCGCATAATCGCACATGATATTGGCACCAAATTGTACAACGTGTTCTACAGATTCCAGATGTATTCCACTTTTTCCAAAAATCCCTACATACATGTTGCCTGGATATGTGAGTGATAGATATAAGACGACGTATCGGGTATCGCGCGGATGGGACTTGGCGGGATTGGTCCCTAATCTATCTGTTCTGGGACTGCGAAGCCCTTCATTGCCTGAGCTCAGAAACTACCTACGTTTGTGATGCGCTCGATTTGGCTGAAGCCTACTCTTTGCGAACACATCCACCTGGCAACAAAAATCGGAATTTCTCCGCGTTTTCAAGGAGGTAACGAGGGAGTCCGACGGCGGACGTCAAACTAAAAAATTGTTAAATTTGAATTCACGTAGTAGAGTTCGATGACTCACGGATCGAGGCTCATTTGGGAGAACAAATCAAGGTACTAGAAAAAGGAAAGCATCTTGAGGATTAATCATAATGATGTTGTGAAGTGGAAGCTTACACTGTACGCCTCTGGCAGCATTCCGAAGATGTCTTTTCCCTTGCAAATGGTATTCTGGATCCGTTTGGGATCCAGAAGGTCTATGCGACCACCAATGCGATCTGCATGAGAGAAACCCCGCATCTTGACGACGTATTCAGGGATAGTCCTGAAGCAGTAGCTACAATGCCAGCCTGAATCGGCGAGGACGCGTTCACCGCTCTTCGAATGCCGATAGAAGCTGTCGGAATTCCACAGATTGGCGCTGGCGCGCCAGCTTGATAGGCCTAGATACCACTCGAAACTGTGTTACTTAGCGATTGTGTTTATCAGGATGGTCAAAACAAAAAAAACTAACCTGTATAAGAAGTTCCGTAGTTGTAGATGAATGGATGTTCCAAAATCGCAGGCTTTAAGAAGCTCGACGGTATGTTGTGAGGGTATCTCGTCAATGTCGGACATCAGCACCACACTCTGTGTTCCAGAAGGAAACCCGCCGATATGGGAACGAAGGAGAGTTGTCATGGTATTTCGTGTGTGTGCTTCGGAGTCCCAAGCAGACTGGCCTGGTTGTAACGGGTATCCTGGCAAACTAGATGCTTGGTTCAGAGAGTGGCTGGCGCGAACGACTAAGAGTCAACTCACAAGCGGTATATAATCTTCCGCTCGAATTTGGCGTATCTGGCACGGTTCTTGGCAAAATACGTCTCTTTTGGAAGGCCAGTGAAAGTCGCGTTTGATTCAACGATGAGAAAGTAGTCAACGACAGCGTCCAATTCGTTCATGCGTATCTCCAACAAATCCAGTTCGCTGCTCATGAGCACGGCGTCAAGCACCCTGACGTTGTTCCTTCTTTCCTCCCAACCGTGTAATTGGCATGTATGGGCATCTGCTTTCAAGCCTTCAGCATGATAATGGGGTATAATATCTTTTGGTCCAGAATCAGAGTCCCACAGTGGTCGGGTAGCATAAGATAACGCGTTCCTGAGCTGGTATTGGTTTTGGACGATGAGGTATAATATCACAGTGCAGAACAAGAAGGAAAAGAGGAGGATAACATTGGACCGTGTGCGACGTATGATGGGTGCCATTGTGGGTTTTGGGTATCAGCGACGAGCATTCAATGCTTGAAGCAATCTCAAAGGGACCAGGTGTTGTGCCAGCAACAAGCCTGTAGAAGCAGTGAACCCATTATCTAATCACATTACAGGTTTCTTCTCAACATTTGCGATTCGTCTTCCCTATGGCGAACCCCTCCCCGTGGCCACTGTTTACAACTCAAAGACCTCCAAACCTTTCCGCTATGCTTGATACGACATGCTTTAGCACCACTGACTTCGACGACTTCGACGATTCTCAAGTTGTTTCCCAGGACCACCCGATGCCGTTGCTATCCAATCCTGTCAATCCTGCCAACGCCTTTGCTATCCAATCCTTTCAGAATGTGCTTGATTTACGAGCGCGGTACAACCACCCCATCTTCCCTTCGCCGACTTTCCTTACCACTCTCATTCAGCAAGAGCGTTTTAAAGAGTACATCTCGAATAAATTTGGTTCCCCTGATCTCCGCCTAAGAGAAGTATCCATTACTACCAACCAAGAGCCGCTTCACAACATTCCCTACACTGTTCAAATTGCCACAACCCAGTGGGTCCGTAAGGCGATTTTCCCTGATGAGGCGCTCCCAGTACCATTCAACGATAGATCCCTCAATAACATCCCAGAGTGTTGGGACAAGTTGGTGCAGCGATTTACTAACTTTCCGCATGCCTTGGGGGAGCATGCCATCCTGGACTGGCTTAACCACTTGTCGCACACCCTCGGAATACAGCATGGTCTAGTTAAGCCGGAGGATTCTGATGAAGTTTTGAGTGACTATGCTGGCATGGATGTTGAAACTGACAAAGTTGGTGGTGTTGACGAAATTGACGGCGGTGTTGATGAAGAATGTGTTCGTCTCCAGCAGGGTCTCGCACAGGATGACGCCTAGCGGGGGTAATCGTCTTGACAAGCCTGATATCATTCTCATTAATCGCAACATCCACCAATTAGTCAAGGTTGGTGAACGTCGGCCCCAATGGCACCATGTTGAGGCAATTGTGGAAGTATCGTTATTTGCCTCCCGTGAAAGCATGTTACAGCAGATTCTCAAGAAATCGGCCCTTATGTTTGAGGCCCAGCCATTCCGTCGCTTTGTTCTGGCTCTTGCTTTGCGAGGCTGCAGTCCTATTGCCAACGTGGAGTTTTCATTCATATTGGTTGATTGAGCTGGTGTCTGTTTGACTGGCTGGACTGGCATTGCTGGGAGTGAGGCTATCAGCCTTGCATGCATCGCATTCGCACTCTCCTATGCTCGCCCAGAGGTCCTTGGCATTGACACCTCAATGACAGTAGACTTCTTCTCGGGGAATGTCTCCAAGATCAGAGTTCAAGATCAGGAGTTTAGTGTTATCAAGCACATATACTCTTCTACCACCCTCTTTGGCCGTGGCACCCATACCTTCCTTGTCCGAGACAAGGATGGGAACTCCCACATCCTCAAGGACGCTTGGCTTATCGCTAATCAGGGAATGTCTGAAATAGACATTCTATCATCTATCAGTGACAAGCTCCGGGCAGACTTGAGTCCAGATGCTCAGAAATTTCATTCAATACATCCTCGATTTATTGTGGGTGAGGAGATTGGGGACTCTACCCAGAAACAAAGAGGAAGACTGCCTGACCCACCCCTAGAACACCTCCACCGTCGGGTAGTGACTGGTCCTGTTGGGGACACCTTAACCTCTTTCCGCTCTCGTGAAGAACTTGTCAAAGTGCTCCTGGACTGTGTTGATTGTAAGTCTAGTGTTCAATATCAAAGCTATGTACAAAGCTATGTACTTATCCAATAGTTTTTCAGGGCTTGAATTTCTGCACAAAAAATGCGAAATGGTTCATGGTGACATCAGTGTCAATAACATAGTAATTTACCGCTCTCCCCTCCCACACTCTCCCCCAAAGGATCAGCCATTGGTGCGCACTACTCAGGCCAGTGTGGTGACAACACACGCAGCATTCATGCCTGCTCCGACAGAAGGGGTAATGGAAGATCTTCCAGTTTCTGGCATTGTTATTGACTATGACTATGCTCGTAAAATTGGCACCACCACAGGGAAGATAACGGTGCGTCCACATCATTCCCAAGATTGTTAATTCCTGATATTCATTTTGCTTTAGGGCACCTTGCCTTTCATGTCGCTTGCCTCATTAGACAAAAATAACCATGGAAGCTATGTCCATAATCCAGCTCATGACCTTGAATCGCTTCTCTACACAGCTCTTGGCATTGTCACCTTCACCTCAGGACCCTGTGGCCAACTCCGTTCACCCAATGACCATGTTCCTCTGGCACGGTGGTACAACCAGATCGATATTGAGCAGCTACGCAAGGATAAAGCGATCGATTTGATGCACTGTGACTCAGAGATCATCAAATACATCCCTGATTATTGGCAGCCCTTCTTGCCTTACCTTTCTCGTCTTGTCAAGGCTACATGACCTCAATCAAACCCCTTTTCCGATCATGCTGCTGGCACCCACAGTGCGTATAGGGAGATCCTCAAAGAGGCACTTACAGATCTCTCTAATCATCCCGAAACCAAGTGTAGTTATGCTCGCATCACTCTGCCCATGAGGCGTACCCAATCTCAGGCTATGGTGTCAGCAGATTTCCCTACGAAGTTCGTTGAGGAGATCATGCCTAACATCATCCTCAACTCTCTTCCATCAAGCCTCTTATAATGTAGAAAGACTCTGTTGACATATCTTTCTAGCCCATATGTTTTCGCAATGTTTTCATGTTGTGTCTTGCCCCTTGTTGTCAATAGCTTTGATTGCATTCCGTGTACATATATCTTCTTCGCCATCGCAAATACCATCCAAAAGTTGTTACATTGATCTGACACGACCGCACAGGAAACGGGCGGCACTCCAGCGCATAATAAATAACTTGTGTAGAAGAGGTATCTACCAAAGTATAACCACGACTTGTTCAAATCATACCAGGTCCCGTATTTATTATAAGAGGCGTCAACATTCGGCGTCGTCGTTCTTCTGACGAAGAACCGTTCTGTAACTGCGACTTAGGAGCTGGGACCATCAAGAATGGAACCTGTACGTTGGGTCAATATCGACTTCAAATGAGGACAAATGGCGGAGAAGACATACACCGATGTGGGCCATAAACTTGTTCATGTCTTGTGCATGGGAGGTCGCTTCGTCGTCAGAGTCCTCAGTAGCAGATCTAGGTGAGGTCACTGAAGAACCTGACGTCTTGTTCTTGAGCGGCGTCTTTGGTTTCGCTTCCTCCTTGATTGGAGAAAGCATAGGACTATCTAAGCCATAGTCTCTCAGCAGCGCCCTTGCGGCGTCTGGGCCAAGCGCGAACAATGATTTGAGGTCACGAGGGAAAAGTGCTGAAGGTGTTGGGGGAGCAGTGTATGTTCTAAACGTCGTCCTTACCGGCGTGGCTACCGGTGCCTTTGGGATGGACGAAAACGGTGTAGGGGTGTCGCTCATTGTACCGCCTGGTGAGGAGGTCCTGATGACGATGGGTGGTGCTTTCGGTAAAGCAGGACTATTGATCGCGTCCGTTGGAAGATTCCCTGAAATAGAAACGGGGGGCGCTTTGGGTAAAGCAGGACTATTGATCGTTGAACCGCCAGACGAAACGGTCCTGATGAGAGCGGATGCTGGTGTTTTCAGCAAACCTGGGCTGCTCTTTGTTGAGCCACCAGCCGAGACGCTTCTTGTGATAGCAGATGCCGGAGGCTTGGAATATGATGTAAAGGGCATGGGGCTGTTGATTGCCGACCCGCCAGAGGCGGTCCTCAGCATGGGCATCGGAGATTGCTCAGGGGTGGGCAGGGGACGAAGAAGTGGGCGAAGGGGCGCAGTCAGAGAGGGAGATTGCAAACTTGCATTATAGCGGCGAGCTTCTCTGGAAGAAGGTTCAGACATGAATGCGAAGGAAGAGAGGGGGGGTACGAACGTGTTGTGTAAATCCGTCTTGACTTCTAATATGTGTCGTCTGTGACCAATGACTTCAGGACGGAGATTCTCGGAGATTTGGATTGAGAGCTGGTGCAAGATAAGTCAGGGCAGACGAGACAGCAGCTTGACGGTGGTCCTTGCCTCGTGACGAACTCTTTCCTCGATCACGGTTGAAACCGAATCTTGTATCATGGCGTACGCCTCCGCTCTCAGTCGTTCTCTCAATGCTTCTTTGACCTTGACCTTGAGGTCGCTCCGTACGTCCTCAAGCTCTTTCGTCTGCCTTGCAATTTGTTCGGACAAGGTCGATCGAATTTGACGTAGCTGACAACGTCACGATTCACAACTAATATTCAAATCTATTAGAAGTATACTGACCTGCTCAGTTGCCTTGATGTCAACACCAAGAGAAAGCATCCTCTCTGTCTGAGTTTCGAGGCGGTCAAAAGTGTTAGTTAAATTGGAGAGAGTATGTTTCATCGTCGCAAAAAATTCGGCCATCGCGACAACGTCTTTAGACATTCCGCCAGCGGCTAGAAGTTCCAACCCAATCGCCTTGAGTCCCTGAGAATCCGGAAGGCTGATAGATGGTGTATGATCAGGGGTCGCTCTAGGTCGCCCTGACGGAGCGCGCGAGTGAACTTCCGGGGTGGGTGGAATAACAATAAAGGGAGGTTTCGGTTTCAAAGTTGTCGGAGTGTTTTTCTGGGTAGATTGTTGTTTCTTCTTGACAGGCATTGAGGAAACGTAGAAATCAGCAAAGGATGGATTGAGCTCTGATAAGAGAATTTATGTTGCCTCGAGCAATGCACGCTGCGCATCGTGAGTTGCTTGCGGTATTGGTGGAGACAAGGTGCTGCTGAACGCACGCGACAGGCGCATGTCGATTGGCTTGGTGGCTGAAGGTGACAATTGAATTGTGAGGAAGTCACACGGCAATTCTGGCCCGAATTAGCGGTCTTTCTCATGCCGCCGAAAACACTTCTAACCTTGGGTATACCAGAGGTATACTCTTAGAAAATTTGGAATCACACTCTGGAGTCCTCGAAATCGTGTGCTTTACATGTCCATGATCTTGTGGCATAACAAAGTTGCCAATAATCTTTTGTCCACTGCAATACATAGCCCGCCCCCGGCAAGAAAGCGGATGGATCCCGAATCTTCCATTTAGTTTCTTACTTTGCGTGGACATTTCTGTACTTGTATGGGACGGAACACTCGACGAGAGTCTCTCAACCTACCTGCTATGTCAACACAGACGTGTCGAAGCCTTTGCAATGCATTACACGCTGATTACGATGCAAAGGACAGCCTTTTTCGAGGTGGTTTACGCATGGTATTCAAGCGAAGCCAGGGAAGCAGTGTAGCAAGTCCGACAGCTATTCGTCTTCTTCACGCTCTATTAATGTGGATTATACAGCTCTTTCAAAGATAAAGAAGGCCGGAAGAAGATTCTTGGAGTTTGAGCATATGGGAGACCTTGCACTGGAGATTCGGAAACGCCTGAGCCTTTTAGATGAGCATCGACGTACTTAGAAGCAGTGGTTGAAAAAAGGAAGTTAACAACATTTTTGGATGTGGAAATTATAACACTGGGGGGATAAGTAAGTAAGAGAGTAAGGTATGTAAACTACATAATATATATCAAAGGATCGGAAAGGTGAAGGTCAAAACACCAACAACGGGCCTTGGGAGGAGTAGTGAAAGTTAGAATAAATAGACGATGGCCACAGGGCGGGGAATATTAAAGTTACATATCAGTTTAACATAAATCAAGGACGGACCGAAATAAGACCAAAAAGTGAAACAGGAAAGAGCGTGATGAAGTCTGGGGGCGGGCAACCAGAGAATGGAGTGTGTGAACGACAGAGGGAGTTGGACAGCGATAGCAAAGAGAGCGGGTGAGTTTATTGTTGTAGGGGAATCCGCCAAGAGAGAGAGAGAGGAAGACTGCTGGTATTGGGAGGACCATTATTGGAAACAGAATGTACAAGGCAGCAAGGAAGAGATGTAGAGACAAGATGGGACTTTGATGTGCCATTCCGGTTTAAGTTATGAATATGTGATAAAGCCTTCAGAGTTTTGAATGCTATTTTCGAGGGGGGAGACGCCCAGAGAATCCCCGTATGCGTAAAGGTGCTGTGAGCCAGGCGGGCAGTGATCGTACTCCAGTTGACGGTGTGCTTGAATTTCACCGTACGCTTCAGCCACCAGAGACGAGTACGTGGTATAGTGAGTCCGAGGCTGAGGTGCCTCGGTCTCTGTTTGATATATCCCATGCGCAGGTGACGAATCTTGTTCATGCGTAAGAGTCTCTCGAGCGGCGGCTGCAGGAGAAGACAGCTGGCCATAAATGGTGTAGTGGTCTTGCCTATTCCGTCCTCCCTAATCCAAAGAAGGCAACTGTGTTAAAAAAGAAGTTACTGTGATATCAAACGTTAAGTCGCACCTGATTGGGTTGGCTCAAGGCGTAGGCCAGCTCACTCGACTGAGAGATGGGGACAGCCGACGGAGGTGCATCTTGAGCATGAGGGCTTCCACCGGCCGAAATGGTTGACGTGGGAGAAGGATATGACAGATGTGGCTGATCGTTTAGTTCAGCGATGGCGACAAGCTCACCCCCATTGGTTCTCGAAAGGTTATAATCATCGTGGGGTGAGTATGATCCCAATCCCAGGGTGCGGTGTTCTGTTAACCCTGTCTGGGGATTAACATCGAGGCCAGACATCATGCCCAAAAATTGGCCCGAAGCGCTGTAGTTTGCACTTAGTACTCGATCTATCAAATTGTCATGACAACTTACCAAGAGTCTCGCCTGACATGCAGATCTGGGGTGGGGACCTGCTCCACTCCAGGACCACCAATTTCCGCATAGTAAGAGCTAGCCTCGCTTGCAATGGACACTGTTGAGCCAAACCGCGAGTATGAGTTGTAAGAGGAAGAAACGCCCTCTTCGTCATCTTCTCCAGTGAAAGAGAAGGATCGCAATGAATCTGGAGAGTTGCGTTCACTGTCCCCAGAGCTCGGGGACGCCATCGACGGTGTACTGGCCGCGCCAAATGAAAAGTTGGGAGACGGCAGTGGTCCAGGAATGGGGGATGCGATAGTCCTGGAAGTGACAGTGTACAGAGAATGATCTGGCAAAGATGCTCGAACCGCAAGATATGGCGAAATGGCCGCGGGCGACGGGGAAGATGGTCCCCTTGGCGGGAAGCGAGAAGCTCGAGAGTCCATAGATGAATGGCGAACATTTACGTGGGGTGAAGGATAATATGGCAGCCCGTGTCTCTGAGTTTGATAGCCATATGGCACGCGACTCAGCTGGTGATGACGACCAGGCGAAGCCACCCCAAAACGCGGGCCAAACACCGCACCGTTCTTAGCCCTTGCCAGAGGGGCGTAAGGATTGGATGCGAGGCGTTGCAGGCTGGCATCCACAGATCGGCGTCTTGCCAAGGGATCGTGCCAATCCACAGACGGTTCACTTGATTCATCGTCCTGAGGGAGTGCATGCACAGGAAGAGATCCTCTGCGTTGAGCGTAGATGTTGTTTCCAAGAAAGAGGTCAGGTCGCAGTTGGCTAGTGCCGCTTTCCGGAGGCGGCTCGACTGGCGAGTTCTGCCACGCTGGACTAGCTGGGTCGGTGATAAGGTGTAATTGAGGTGGCGAGGGAACGGCAGACGAAGATCCTTGGGATGACGCGTCCGTTGAGTCCTCCCCTCGAGTGGGATTAGCATTGCTTTCGCCAGAGGAATCGGGTGAGGGGGGTTCATCACTGCAAAAGCTGGGCGATGAAGAATCTTCCTTCTTAGGGATATCAACCTCTGATTTGGTGTTTTTCTCGATCGTTTGTGTCTTTGGGGCGGAGGATTTCGTTGCCTTTACTTTTTCTTTCGCCCGGCTGTGTAAAAAGAACAAAGGGTCAATCGAAAGGGATCAGTAGGCACGAGGCCATTACCCACCGATTTTGAAACCACACCTAGAACGCGCGCAAAAGTTGAGGACAGGGTAGAAGGAAGAAAGTAAAGAAAACGGACCTGTACGCCTCTCGCTGTCATATCCAGCTGTGCAGCCAGCTCTGTGCGCAAGGAAGCATTTGGCTTTGTGTCGCGTTTGAAGACGGTTTCGAGGACTTTGAGCTGAGCGCTGGTTGTGCGTTTCCTGTGCTTGACTTCGTTGGGGGTATAAGGATAGAAAGCGCGAAAATCCACGGCGGCTGGATCGAGGTTGTATGGGGAGGTATTTCCGTTTGGCATGGGGTTGTGGAAGACAAGATACGGGGACTCTTGCTGGACGGGGAAAGAAAGAGAGTGTGTATCTGCAAGGGATTGGCGGGAAAGCATGTTAAGTATACAAGTAAAAAGTCACGAGCAGAACATAGAAGAGTTGGAAAGCGAAAAGAACGCTGGCTAACGGGGCTCACCTGAGTAAGTATTCAGGGTCCCTTGTTTGGCTCAGTTCAGTTCACACACTCCCTCAACATCTCCATCAGAACAAGAAACACGCCCTCGAATTCAAACAAAGGTTGCAGTAATAATAAAAAAAGAGTATCTATTACATATATACACTACCCAATGTCCCAAGTCAGCTGAGTTTTTTGGTATTATTTAAGGCCCGAGATCCATAGCATCCTCGCTTCGTCGGCCCAGTATTTCTTCTAAAAAGCCACTAGGCACACTCGCAAGCGGGGATGCAGCAAACACATTTGCCCCCGTTGCCCTGGCTGCCTCATACACCTCATCCATCTTCATCCGCGCCCGAGAAACGATGGGGTGGAGACAGATGGCATGAACACTGATTCGGTGTGATGGATCAGTGCGCATCATACGTCTAATGAGATCGAGAAGCTCGGGACTATCATTCAGATCCACTTGCGAGAAGTCTTCACGCCGCAGCCGTTGCCAAGCGTCACCTCTAATCCACCACCGACACAATCAGCACAACTGGAACGGAAAAACGGACCGGAAATCACTCACTGATCAGGGACCATTATGTTACAAGCAGTTTCCAAGATTGTCAACCCAAAACTAGAATTGAACCCGAAGTAAGAAAACCAACACAAACACCGTCTAAACCGTGGGACTTGCCTGAACACATCAGCAGCTTTGCCATATTTCCCTTGGAGCACCTCCGGCGCTAAGTACAGTTTATCCCCTTCGCGTTCGAACCCATTCCCAACGTCGGGGCCAGTAGGTCTTGGCCACAAGGACGCCATGCCAAAGTCACCAATCTTGAACCGACCATCCTTCGTCACGAAAACATTGGAGGGTTTGAGGTCAAGGTGAATGACACCAGCATCATGAATGAATCGAAGGCCCTATTGTGAGAAGTGTTCAGACGCTGATAAGAGGGAGGCGAAGCAAATATAGAACTTACGTTAGCGAGATCCACGATGATTTTCCATACTCGCGCTTCGTCCAACCGCGGAAAGACACGTCCATATTCCCACAGGAAGTGTGCCAAGTTCCCCGATTCGCACAATTCTGTGCGAATAAAGAGACACTCGTCCTCTTCCCAGCTGTCAATGTACGACAAGACATTGGGATGGCCACCTCCGTCTACAGCTGCTTGCGATAGATGCTTCAAAATGTCCACCTCTTCTCTCAAGCGTAGCCTGTCCAAAAAGATAACGGTTAGCTCCAATCATCACAAGAAATTTTAAAAAAGAAGACCACATGAACAAGGAACCATCACTCACCGATGCCTGGCGCCCTCAAACTTTTTGGACTTTTTGATGGCGTAGACCTCAGTGTCGTCACCACTCTTACATTGCACCTTGATAACTTGACCAAACTCTCCTCTCCCCACCTCATCCACCTCGACGAAATCTCGGTCAAATCGCCCTGGCTGTTCCTCTCCAAATAGTTCCGACAATCGTCGGCCGCCAAGACAAGGCCTAGGAATCTGATGACGCACTCCGATAAGAGAAGTATTCCGTGTTCCGTTTGTTGGGGAATTGAGAGTAGCCCCGGAACTCGTTGATGAACCTGATGCGGATCGTTCGGAAGGAGTATGGAGTGATGAATCGAAGAAAACGGGTATGCGAGGTTTTGGTAGATGCCAATCTGAAAATGAAAAATAAATAAATGTTCAAGACAATTTCAAATACTGCGTACCTGCTCCCTTCTGCCTCGTTGGGGTGTTCGATAAGGAAGTCGATTCACTGCTGCTAGAAAAGGCTCCGCTGCTACTCCTACGCGTCAACCATCTGTTCCGTGGAAGGGCTGATATGGGGCCTTTGCCCGGAGGGAGCCCAATCCCAAGATTTGTGTATTTGCCATCCTTGCGCGTGCTCGGACTCTCTTCCTCGCCTTCAGAATCCGTGCTTTGGTCAGAGAACGTCTTGTTGCCCTTTTTTCCTAGCGCAGGGAACGCCGCAGGGAGACTCTTGCGAGGGACCTTTTTAAAGTCACAATCATCCCGAAGGCCAACTTTCGACGCGACTGCACTCTGCCAGGGCCTGTCAGGTCCAAGGTAACTCATCCTGACCTTTTTTACAGGCGTGCCAGGTACTCTTTTTGTTGGCTGGTGGGGTCCCTTGGAAGCAGCAGCGAGGGTACGAATGATAAAGTCATCGACATCCATGCCACCCTCCACGGTATTGGGGTGGTTATCCGCGCCCTTGACGGCAGGCCATCCTGAATGTCCTTCAGGTCCAAAAACTGGCGTAATCAAACCGTCATCAGAGCAAAGTGAACTAGCACTCGTCGACGCATTGGGCATGACATGGAGAAAGCCTCCTCCTCCTACACTTGAACCATTGGAGGACATCTCGTCGTCGTCGCTCATGGCGATTCCAGAATCTCTGAGAGAGTATTTCACTGGTAGTGAGGCTTTACGTTCCGGAGACGGAGTGCCTTTAGTCACACTGAATACGAAAGACGAGTCTCTTCGCCCAGCTCCAAAGAACAAATCTTCCTCGTCCATTTCAGCAGAGTGACGCGAGTTGCCTCCAGGAAGAGCCAGAGGTGAAGATCGCGGCGAAGGGGTCATAGACCGTGACTGCATGCGGTTCCAGGCCTGCCTGTTGCTTCCTAGGCCAGCATAACTGTGACGGTTGATATTCTTCGCACGGGTGGGGGATGAGTGTGAGGGTCGCTGCGAGGATGAAGAGGTATTGGTTCTTCCGCGAGCTGTCGGTGCAGAGGTAGACGGTTGAGGGATAGACGGTCCAAAGAAGAGGGTGGCCGAGCTCAAACTTTCCAAGCGATTTAACGGTTTACGTGTTGGGACAAGTTGCAACTTGGGTGGGTGAAATTGAGAAGCACCACCGCTGACACGACGTCGGGGAAGAGGAGAACCCATGTCAGATGGCGATGATGCGGGAGAAACCCGTCCTCGGTACGAAGAAGTTGAGGGGAAAGCGACGGGACCACTGTATCGTGGTCGGTTCTTGTTGACTCCTGCAGCCTTCTGCGTGGTACGGTTAAAAGTAGGTTTATGAAATCCCCCTGAACTCCTTACCGGGCCTGGTGATTGATTTGGTGAGCGAAGAGATTGCTCAAGAAGCTCTGCAGACAGAGGCCGTGATCGTGCGCGTCGCTTCACGATATGTCCGCCTGGGGAGATGGCTTCCGCAACTTCCTCTTTTTCCTTGCCCTTGTAAACCAACGGCTCATGCCTGGATGTCCTCTCTCCCATCCTTCCCTTTGGCCTGAAATTTTCCAAAAACAAAGCGTCTTCGTCTTCATCCATCTCACATCCTGAATCATGATCTAGGCCATCGAATTCGTCCATGGCATCGTTTATCTTGAGCCTAGTCAACGTTGCCGTCTGCTTCTTCAGGTAGGCCTCCGTCTCCGCTTTAGTTTGGGGAGTGCGGGCTGCGGACCTTGTACCAGAAAGGGGGGCAAGTCGGTCAAAGGGAAGAGTCTTGATGGGATCATCATCTAAAGGTGCGGATGCCACTTTAAGCAGAGAAGGGCTATGCGGACGGAGAGGGGTAGAGTGTGGCGTGGACTTGCGTTTGGTACCCACACCGACTCGTGAAGTGGGAGTAAGAGTATTGAGGGGGGTAAAAGTGATTGGTGCTGTGTTGAGGTGTTTCACGGCAAGAGCCGACCGACTTGGGGTGCGCAGCAACTTCTTGACGGGAGTAAGAAGAGGTTGAGAGGAAGGAGGAAAAAATGGTGTGATCTGGGGCGATGCAGAGGCTAAGAAAATGGAGCCTTCGTCGTCGTCCGCCGAGATGGGCTGGGGGTGTTTCGTGTAGATGTTGGAATTATGCGCCTGCGCAGGAGACTTGTAGGGAGATTGCAAGAAGAGGTCATCAGAGTCGAGGTCACTAGAAGAAGGCTGATTAGCAAAAAGAGGTCGCCGTCTAAGAGGGGAAGGTGTGAGCATGGGAGAATCATAGGAAGGCGAGTCTGAGCAGAGGGTTGGGGGCATAAAATGGCGTTGATATGAGGAAGGCATGGGTTGATCATACGAGTGTTTACGATGGGTAAAGTGCTTGGTAGGCGGGGTGGACACGAGCATAATGATTTAAAGAGGGGTGGTGTAGGTGTGGGCGTGTGTGGAACGCGTGTCAAACTGTTTGGGCGCTTAACGACGCGGATGTGGTGGTGGGTAGCGTAGTTTGAGGGTGTTTACGAGTCTGCGACAACGAGGGCGTCGTTGTTTTTTGAGTCGTGGGCGTCGTGAGCAGCGATGAAGAAAAGAATTGGGGTGGGGAGAAATAAATAAATGCAAGGAGGGCAAGGCATCTTTTGAATCACACGCAGGCATGTCAACAAGGTCATGTGATCGCGTTGTGATTCATAGTTTGTTTTCAGCCCTGCAGCAACTGCGAGTGATACCACCTATTGTTGAATATTCTCCCAATTCTTGTTCTCCAAGTGATATCCTGACTCTTTTCACGTCGTATCCTCGTCATTTGTCGGCACCGATTACAACCAATTTCCCACTCATTGTTGTCGCACACGGGCAAAGCGTTAGCGGACAACCATTTCAAACCGTCACATATTCACGTCCATTGTCGTCACCCCAACATTATCCTCGTTCTCCCATGGGAAGCCTTATCCCAGGGCGCGCCATTGTTTGTGTTGATCCCGCATAGTTACATGGTTACAACTGCAAACGGCAGTACCAGACCAAATCACGTAGATCTCTTCAATTCCTCGAATCAACCCTGGTACTATCTCAGTTGATGTATCTGCTTGAATCTGAATTCTGATGGTTGAACTACCCCTTGAGCACATACATACTTATACATCCAGCTTACATCTGCAGTCGCACGGACAACTTGCAAAATCAGGCGTTTAGCTAACCGAACTAATCCTGGGCGGGCCAATCAAGACGAGACACGTTTTATGGGAGTGAGAAGGCGCTTGAAATGCCATGAATTTTCCAGTAAGTACTTGAGTACGAAAATTCCAAGTGAGAGGATTCCAGAAACTGCCTCTTTCCATCGGGAGAGTAAGGAACATCAAATCTTTTCCTCTCCACACTTCCAACCCGGGTCCACCTTTCTCTCACACAAAACATGGATATCTCGTGAGTTCACGTACCCTACCTTCTACATTGTTCAGAGTATTAAAGCCAGATACTAGTTCCATCTTGCAAGGAGGTTACCAACACCCCCTCTCGCGCTCATGGCAAGCTCGCCGACACCTCACAAAGTCCATGTTCATGTACCCCATCTTCATTACTGACGACCCTAACGCGAGCGTCATCATCCCGAGTCTTCCCGGGCAGCGTCGATGGGGTGTCAACAAGCTTGAAGAGTTCCTCGGGCCCCTGGTCAAGAAAGGATTGGAAAGCGTTATCCTGTTCGGAGTTCCTCTCAACTGCCAAAAGGTGCGTAAACTTATCGTTCAGATGTAAATTGTGTGTTGAGGACAATAACAGGACATGCAAGGAACTCCCGCAGACGACCCAACTGGCCCCGTCATCCTCGCAATCAAAAAACTCCGCGAGCTCTTTCCCACATTATACATCGCCTGCGACGTCTGCCTTTGCGAATACACCGACCACGGGCACTGCGGTCTTCTCCACGGAGACGGCACCATCGACACTGCGCCATCCGTCCAACGCATTGCCGAGGTTGCCGTCAACTACGCCAAGGCCGGCGCGCATTGCGTCGCACCAAGCGACATGATGGATGGGCGTATTAAAGCTATCAAGCGTGGTTTAATTGATGCTGGGTACGGCAATAAATGCACGCTAATGGCGTATTCAGCAAAATTCGCGAGCTCCTTGTATGGTCCCTTTAGGTGCGGTCACCCATCCTCGTCTTCTGCCGCAAGGTTGGCGTTAATCTTGGTGACAGGGACGCTGCGGGAAGCGCACCCTCTTTTGGCAACCGTAAATGCTATCAGCTCCCTCCGACCGGCCGTGGTCTCGCCCGCAGAGCCATCGTCAGTCATTCTCCATAGACATCGGTTTTTTCCCACTCACGTTTTTTATTATGGTACAGCAACGAGACGCGGCGGAAGGCGCTGATATCATCATGGTCAAACCAGCTCTGCCGTACCTTGACATCATCGCAGATGCAGCACAAATTGCACCAGACCACCCTTTAGCGTGTTACCAAGTGAGCGGAGAATTCGCTATGATACACGCCGGCGCCGCTGCTGGAGTGTATGACCTGAAAACTATGGCGTTCGAAAGTGTGGAGAGCATGGTTCGCGCAGGTGTGTATCAGTGATTTACACTGGTGAATCATATTCTGAACAGATTGTAGGGGCAACGCTAATCCTATCCTATTTCACGCCCGAGTTTCTGGAATGGTTGTAAAAGATATAGATGTAAAAAAGCAGTAACTACGTGTATACCTGACGTGTTCAAGACGTGTTGCAAAAATGTAACTTGTATTAGAAAGTGATGTCACGTATTTTACGCTCTCCTCCAGCCGTCGTCATCGTCATGACCGACGTCCGACACGCTGCTTTCGCCGCCATCTCCATCATCCTCCTCCTCGGCACAATCTACTCCGTCGCGTTCAACACATTCCTCGACACCTCCAACGCCCTCATAACGCACCTCCCTCACCCACTCAGCCACACCCACTACTTTGCCTCTAAATCCAACGTCCTCAACGTCTACTTTATCAAGAAAGTATGGGCATGGACCACAGCCGCTTTCCTCTTCTCCTGGTTCACTAGTCCCCCGCAAGTAAAGGCGCCCACCCGCCTGATCAAATATCTCACCCTCACCTCCATCTGGCTCGTATTCACGGCATGGTTCTTCGGCCCCCCGCTCCTCGACCGCGTCATCGTAGCCTCAGGCGGACAATGCGTCATCCCAATGCCAACTGGCGATCCTATCGTCGTCCCTAACGACTACTGCTTCGAAAAGTCAACTATCAGCGCCTCGTCCCATCCCCAGCTCTTCGAATTGTGGGCACCACCACCACCAGAATGGCGTGGGGGCGTACCGCGGCTTAGGAGGGGCCACGATATATCAGGCCATATCTTCATGTTAACCATCTCTACCCTCTTCCTCGCCGATCAGTTGCGGCCGTCGTTCAAGATTCGTGTGTGGTCGATGCTTCATGGTTGGGCTGTTGCCTTCAATGTAGCTTTGATCGGCATCTGGTTGCTTGCGACATACACCACGAGTGTCTACTTCCACAGCCCTCTGGAGAAGTTTACTGGCTACTGTAGGTCACCCTGTTTTCCTTGGTCTATATAACCCACTGATTTGAATTTCATTTAGTCCTGGGCGTAGCCTGTTTCGCGTTCACACAGTTGCCCATATTTGACAACAGTCAACAGACAGTACCGACTCAGGAACACTCCAATAGATCGCGCATAACGGTTGATAATTGAGTCAAGAGTCTATGAGTGGTGATTATCTACAGTAAATAATTTCAATAAAACCGGCTATGTACATCTAACGCGTCGGACCATTTCCTACAAAAGTATCCAAATAATTAAGCACCATACAGCTAAAGGAGGGTAAAAGACATTCAGTCCATCGATAATTGTATTCCACAAGATCCCCCTTCGATGCCTGGATCCAACGCTGAAATCAAGCAGCTCCCGAATATCCGCAAGGGAGTTCCAACCCGGTACACGAAGAGTAATACGACGCCTTCTCCCTGCAAGTACAAATGTCCTGGACCATGACAGTGATTTGCTCTTAGTCGAATGTCCTGGCGCCAAAATGAATCGCGAGATCGGTGGACGTGAAGATACTCCTCGATCCAGCCCCCCAAGGAGTTCAAATTCGTCTTCTTCCTTCGTGCGCCCGATATCCGACCACTCTTCGTCCTCGTAATGCCGGTGATTATCCCTCCGTGAAGCATACTGCGCTGGATGCATCGCGTCTTCATCGTCGTCTTCTTGTCTATCCGCAAACGTCAAGTGTGAAGGGCTCAGAAGAGGGGAACTAGCGAGGGGGGTGCCAGGACGAGAGGAAGCGCGAAGCGTCGGTCCCGTAGGGCCCTGTGGGTAGCGTAGTGTCGATGGGAGAGAATTTCGCGGACTGGGGCTTCCCGGCGTGTGTGGTGACCAAGTGGGTGACCCAAGGACTGAATCCTGAGCCATTGGACTGTTACGACCACTTGTGCTGCGCGGAGATGGAGATAGCGAAATGGGCTCTGGTCTCCAGCGGGTTTGAGAACGAACTCTTCGCAAGTTGGCCACAAAAAGTAGGAGGAAGGTCAGGATAGCAAGTGTTCCGTAGAAGGATGTGTATATTCTCGATTGATCGGGAAGAAAACAGGCAGTGTCTCCAAAAGATGCCTGACCCGGGAAGGTGCGTGTTGTGGGGTCAACGAGAGATAAGAGATGGAATCCTGGTCTACGAATGTGGACCGACATGGAAAATGACTTGATAGTGACTTCCCGAATTGGGGTGGTTGTCATTGAAATACTTGGGACATTTGAAGTGTGGGTATAATCACAATAATCACGATTGTCACCACTACAGATAAAAGCGTGAGAAAAACAGGTTGGTATGGAGAAATGTGTAGTACAAACCTGAAGACTATTGAGGGTTGGAGAGTCTCCAGTAAAAAATGTGTGGTTTGTTTTCCCAACATGCTTTGGTATCCATGACCAACGTCCCTGCGAATCGTTCCACGTTCTCTGAGGGGACCACACGATGCAGACGTAGATCGTGCTAGTGGTATGTGACTGAGCAGAATAACGGGGTGATCGGCTAAGGAAGTTATCGATATAACTCTTTAAAAGAGCAAAGATACACATACCAATCGCGGCTTGTTTCACAAAAGAGATCGGTCCATCTTCAATGGGAGTCCATCGATCAAATGATATTCCGCGACCAGAACGCTGATAATCCTCGTCCACTAGACCTGGTGCATCTAAACCAACAAACGTGTGATTTTGTATACGGAAATGTTGATTGACAGGCCCGAATGCCTTTGTATAGTAGCCGCGGACATTTTTTGCAAGAGAGCCAAGTTGGCCCATGCTAATGTGGTATTCAAGTATGAGCGAAGAGATGAGTAGGAAGGAAGCTCACCTGACGTCGTTATTTCCTGGAATGTAGTAAACAGGCACAGAATGATCTGTCGCAAAGATTGACTTGAACCTTCGAACGGCTTGCTCGTATCTGACGCCATCAGCATCACAGCAAGCATAGATAACAAAATGCGACGAACTCTGCTTCATTTCTGGCGATCTTTCCATTCGCCAGCATGTCTCCCAGGAAGATGATTGCATGTGGTTTGAGACGCGACGTGACGAACCAACTCTTTTTCAAGTTCAGATGGAAGAGGAATCGTCGAGATGGGCCCAGCCATGAATTCCCGTGCCCATGCGAGGAAGGGTAGTCCACTTGCGTATCGGATAAGAGTAAGACACGTGTAGGCTTCTGGGGGGTCTGCGAGATGCCAGAGAGGGTGAGTGAGTGGTAAAGACAGAGGAATCACGGCATTGCTCACTAATTGATCATCACCCTCAAAGGGCCAGTGGCATGCTGATAGGCTCCAGAAAAACGCGCCTAGTTCACCCCAAATAACGAGAACGATCCAGATAAGCCGTAGGGCATTTGTTCGCAGTGTTTCGGAGTAAAGATGGCTGGACCGAGCGGAAGAAGGGTTGAACTGCTTCATGAATCAATATTCATGGAACCTGAATGATATCAATATTATGGCAGGATAAAAGCTTCGGACGCGCGCTCACAAGGTGGTCTGAATGTGCTGGCAAGTTGGTTTGACAGCGCGCCCCTAAGCTGCACAATGAAATCTTGTTTACCATCAACATCGCAACCAAACTTTGATTTATTTCATTTAGACCTACTCTTGACCTACTCCACCTTGGCACTCAACTCAACTCCATCGCCTTCTCCTCAGCAGGCGTTACAAAAACGAAAAAGCCCACGTCGAGCCGCGATGTTTTTTTTTTCGCTCAAGCTCACGAACAGCTTGGATGGAATTGTCTAAACCTTGATGGCGTTGATGTGGATGTCGTTTAGTGTATGATACATTTATAGCTGGAACAACTCACCGAGCCTGAGATGCCACCTTAGTTTTAAATTCTTTTCGCAGCGATCTACATACTGAACACTAATTATAATCTTCACTCTTACGCTATAAAACGCGCGCGCATGTACTAAGTATACTACTCATCTCTGTTGTAGACTGCAGTAGAGCTCGCCACATTTTTCTCACTGCAAAAATTATAGCGTGTGTCCATTCTCCCAACTTCGGTAGATAAAAATAGGTTCAGTCATGATATTGAAGCTGAAGCTTATGAGCTACTACAGTAGAGTAACCGCGTCTGATATAATTACGACAATCTGACGTCCAGAATAGTGTACATACATAAAACAAAAACCATATCACTCCCAGTCACTATCTCCATCGTCTGAAGGGGTATTTGTCTTGGATGGTTCACCAGCGACACTTACGTTTGCAGAAGAAACAACGTCAAATCCATCTTCGCTGCTCAATCGTGGGCTCGAGGTCGTCCCTGTGAGTAACTGTGAAGCCGGAGGCGAAAGTTCACCATTAGGGAGCTTCGTTGGAGCTTTGAAGGTCGCCGTCGATTGAATCGCAGGTGTAGGGGCATCATCTTCGTTGTCTTCCCAACTGAAATCGTCTTCGGTGTCATCCGACGACACTGAGCAACAAAACGAGATCAGTAATGTGAGCATCACGCAGAGTATTCGCAATACCTGCAACAAGAGCTTTCCGCTTCTCCTCCTCTTGTCGTATTTGATGAACACGGAAGAAGTATCGCGACCAAAAGACTGATCTCGTCATGACGGACGGAACTAGAAGTCAAACATAGCAAATCAGTGAAAAGACAAGAACATGAAGGAATGAGGAAATTCATACCTAACGTGTCTTGCAGATCTTTCAGAGCCTGGCCGTCATGAGGCTCATCTAGCGCCTCAGAAACCTTAGCTCCCCACTCCGCGCCCTCAATCCCACCTTCTTTCGGCTCCACCTCCGCCTCAAGCCACGCACGGTATTTCTCTTTAGCTTCCGCCTCGGGGTCGTGTGATATGATAGAAGGGTCGCGTTGTAGTCTTCTCAAAAGTGCCTCAGCACGAGTAGCCACAGCCCGCTGAGTATCTCCAGACTGTCGAGGCTGCGAGTCGAATACAACAGTTGATAATTCCGAGGTCGATGCCTCCGACGGCAACATCCACATATCCGTCCCATCCCAAACCAATGCCGTCGACGCCGTGCCTCCCGCAGAGGTTCCGACTTGTTCAGGTGGTATGACCTTCACTGCGTCTTTCAAGACCTCTCCAGCCTCTTTATAAGCTTCGCGCAGTAACGCCTCACTTTTGTGCACGTATTCTTCAGCCTGGGCGCGCGTGACACCTTGGACGCGCTGGAATTCTGTAAGGAGGTTTGAGCGTATGCCAGCAAAATCAACGTTGTCCGTAGCATGTTTAAGAGACTCGGGGATTGTGCTGTTTACAGTTGCGACGATATTGGGAGGTAAGGCAGATTGGAGACGTGAAAACAGGGATGCTTGTGGGAGACTTGAAGACGAAGGGTCGTCCTCATGGATGGCCCGTTCTTCTGGCAAACTGCCCTCCGCGTCGTTGGAAGGCCCCTCTACATCCCTTGAGCTCGTCGATGCTGCTTCCCCTCGTTCAGTCGAGGCAGCATCAGGAACGGCAGCAGCATCGGTCGTGAGCTTGCTCAGTTCCTTCTGAGCCTGCATCACGACCTCACCAAAGTCCTTTCGCGCTACCTCCAATACGGTTTGGCTCTGAGAAGATATCAGTGTCGTTCATTGGCGGTCAGAGCTATCAGCGTTGGCTGACCTGTTTCCTGAAACCTCCCCAGAAACGGCCGAGTTGGCCAATTACCTGATTGACTTCCTCATTGAGACTCGGTTGTTCTGGCGCACTAGTAGGTTGTGGTGTCGGAGATCGAGTTATGTCGTAAGTATCCAAAAAGTTCATGGT
The DNA here is from genome assembly GCF_000143565.1 of Laccaria bicolor S238N-H82. Lineage (NCBI taxonomy): Eukaryota > Fungi > Basidiomycota > Agaricomycetes > Agaricales > Hydnangiaceae > Laccaria > Laccaria bicolor. The sequence continues at coordinate 103,383 of NW_001889881.1, forward strand.
TTGACGAACTGTTCAGATCTGCTGAGAGTTGTAAAGCAAAGTTGTCAACGACAACGGGTAACATGATCAACGTCGTCGTTACTGCCACAACCATCTCAAGTTCGAACTGAATATTTTACAAAAGATGACATTGAAGCGTAACTATAGCACAAATACAAGGATCGAGTGAATAATCAGAAAAGAAGTCATATCCAGGTCTCTCATAATCAAGCGGTAGCAGCAACCTGGGTTGGCTTGTGTGTAGCGAGGGGGAAGTCAAGAATCGGCTTCACAATGGCTTCAGATGTATAGCCATGCTGCAATTTATGGGCCCTGCATTCCGAAACGAAGTCCGTGAACATCTATCGCAAGTCGTAAGTTCAGTGTCCACAGCTAATCAAGAGATATCAAGCTTACTTCGATTGTATCAAGAGGGCCACCAGCACTCTCGGGATGGAACTGAACGCCCCAAACTTTCTTTCCAGAATCAACGGTTGACTTAATGCCTTCCACAGATGAGTCATTGCAGTTGATGAAGAACGGCTCCCAACCCTGAGGGAAGGGGTCGTGGAGCTTCAGAGCATACTGATGGTTTTGGCTACGAAAGAGCGGATCAATGGAATGGTCATATTAATAGGGATGCAACAGAGTTCATACCTCGTCACGTAAACGCGCCCAGCCTTGATAGATCCGGCAGAGGCCAGCGCCAGTACAGGCTGGTTGTGACCACGGTTGCCAAAGGTCATCCGGTAGGCATCCAAACCAGCGGCCATCCCAATAATTTGGTGGCCCATGCAGATCCCGAAGATGGGCTTGTCCCACTCCTCCAAGGTTTGACGCAATTTGAGTGCAGCCTCCATGCAGTGACCTGGATCACCTGGCCCATTAGTTAAAAATAGACCATCAAACTGGTCTCTAATGGAGTTAAAGTCGTAGTTCCAGGGCAACACAGTGACAGCAGCGTCTCGCCTGACCAGAGAACGAAGAATGTTGGCCTTGGCGCCGAAATCGAGGACAGCAATCTTGATGCTGCCGGTAGGGTTCAGCTGATATGGAGCCTTGGTCGAGATCTGGTCAACGAGGTTCTCAAGAGAAGGGTCCCAGTACTCGTGATCTTGTGGAGCGGGAAGAAGTGTGTCTGTGCCGATAGCAACACGACCCAACGTGGTGCCTTGGTCACGAAGCAGTCTGGTGATGGCCCGAGTATCGACACCAGTAATCCCTGGAACATTGTGGTTTTTGCACCAAGACGCAAGAGACTGAACGGCGGTGTAGTGCGAAAATTTCTCGGCGACGTCGCCGACAATGACAGCAGCGCACTGGACACCTTGGGATTCGAGGATAACACCAACATCTTTAGAGTCAAAAGGCGCTGTGTTGGCTGGGACACCATAGTTTCCAATCATTGGTGTGGTGAACACCAAGATTTGACCGCGGTAGGACGGGTCCGTCATGGACTCCGTGTCTGCGACACGAAAAGGATTAGACACGATATATCAGGTTTGAAAAATTTTACAAACATGATGTGATGGACGTGGAGAAGACGGTCTCGCCATAAATACTTTTTGGAGCGCCGAATGACGTTCCCTTGAAGGACTGACCCGATTTCAGGTGAAGTGTGGCTGGTGTGGCAAAGCCCGGGTTGGCATGGGTAGCCAAACCCCGAGAGAGTTGATGGATGCGGATTAATTGACGAGCGAACATGATGACAGTTGCACAGATATTCAAAGATTCAAGAGGGAAAACACGAGGTCACTGAGGTAACTGTAAAATGGTGAGCAAAGAGGGCGACGACGGTGAACAACGACGACGTACTCGTCTCTGGTATTCTGAGTGAAGAGCATATACGGAGGACTTGAACAGTCCCAAGTGTGGAGGCGGTGGAAAGATGAAAAAGAGTCAGAATCAATTTTTTTTGACATAAATAGCCCACGATCAGTTGCTTAGGTAATCCATGCCAATCTTTAGTCGATCAATCTACACTGCTTCATCTCAATATTGGTCGTTTGAAGATGGAGCTTTTCAGTGATACCGCCCCAAAGTGAGACCTAACGGACTTGCCGCCTTCGTTTGCAACATTTAACCTCTGAAATAGAACCGCAGAGAACTTCAGGCAGCTGTGCACAGGGGAATACAGGTCCGTATCTGTTCGCTTTGCTGCAATCAGCGAAGGGACTTACAAGAGTCTAGAGTGAATTCGCGTCCACAAGGGTATAGAAATGCAACGTTTCACAGGTTTGTCTGTTCTATGAGACCTCTTGGATACCCTTGCTTGCTGACGCCGATATGTTGATTGGAATGAATTGAATCCTGAACTGTAGAGTGTAGGCCCGCCTGTATTCCTCAGCTTCGGCGTCGACTCATCCGCACTCTCTTAGTGTTACAAATTCCATGTGTCAAGACAATGCTGTTTCCGCCATTGCGCGGGTGTCTGTTTATATTGAAGTTTTCAAGTGGTGACTTTTTGAAGGGAGATCGGACAGGTTCATTTTCGACATATGGCGATAAATTTCCCGTATGTTGCGTCGTTGCTTGAGAAAGCCGTTAACCGCTGACCTTCTAGGTTTGATGAAGGACGAGAACTTTCAGGAAAAGCATACTGGCCCAGGTCTTTTGTCGATGGCATGGTTACCTTACCCGCATCTCGTTATGGTTGTTTTATCCCTTTGTACGCCAATTCCGGACCCAATACCAATGGATGCCAATACTTCTCCAAAACCTTCATAATGCGAATTCATCTGACGAAACTTTGACAGTTCTTCATCACGACCCCCAAGTGTGATTTCCTTGACGGTTTGTAACGTCATCGATGGAATGCTCACATCGAGAAAGATCGAAAATGTAGCTACGGGTCTAAACAACCGACCCAAAATTGGTTGTCAAGATTACCGTCCTCACTCATTCTAGAAGTACGTCTACTGAAGGAAACTGGCAGAATGTGGGGAAATGTAACATTGTCGATGACAGGTAATGTAGGTTTGAGCTAGGGACAGCATTCAAACCCCGAAAATTGTCAAGAGGAGGTCGACTGAAGATCCCGCCATTATAGCGCGAAAGTCCATCATCCTCGGATTCCTCGGTCTCTTGATGATGCTTCAAGGCGACTCTCCCTCTCATGTCCATACCTCCTATACAACTTTGCGCTTGTTTATGGCTGCGTTACCGGAAGGGATCATTTCAATCTTACCACCCGTGAAATTTCTTCACTTTTCTTGAATAAGTGGAGCAAAGAAGGCGCGTGCCGCACCGCCTGTTCGCTCAAATTGAAAGACCAACGTTCCTCGCTTCGGGAACGAACTCCAAGCCTTACGAAATCGATAGCAGGCGAGTCTTCGCACGCTCAAGCCACAGCTCGAGCAATTCGACTCGAGGAAAACGCTGAGCTTGTCAAAGTGCGAGCCGGCGGCGAGGGAGGCCCGTAGTTGGGGGGTGGCTATTGGGGGGGGTCTCCAGGCGCAACAAACCTGACATGCAATTCGCTGGGCAACCAAGCACTCAGGCATCATGAGTCATGATCACCCCTTAGCACCATGCTTTCTTAGGCAATTCAAACACGCCATCCGCTTCCTTCTTCTTGTCTTCACGCCTCGTTCTGGCAGCCGAGGGTTCGTGACCCACTAGGAAATCATTCAAGTAGCATCTGTCCTGGTCGCACGCCAGATCGGCTTAGGAGGCCGGGGAATTAGGCTGACAGCCTTTGTCGCCCGCCCGTACAGAGCTCGCAGTGTGAGTCCCTTGTTGTATGTCGTCCGCAACGGTCAAGTGCGTAGCTTTCACAGAATCCTGAATCCCAGCGTGCGTTGAGCGTGCGCTTGAAGATAAAAATCAGGGCTGAAGTTTTGCGAGTGTAAGCCTAGGTAAGCAGTGACAGCAAGCAGTGAGCTTCACTCCAGTACTAACCTGGGGTAGTAACCCCGTTGTCAACAACAGTCCCCGGACCATTGTTCCCATTTATGTCCGCGTACTGCCAGGAGCCCGTGGGGTATATAGAATTTAGAGCGAGGACATGCTAGCAGTTAGAGACGTAAGAGGGTGTCAACTCCAACCTTACGTGATGCCGTTTTCTGGATGCGAAATAGGTCAGAATGTCAAGTTGGAATTGTAACGCACAGTGAGTGTACCCACAGACATCAGAGTTGTTATGAACAATTGCAATTATTCATACGTTCTTTCATTTCATCAGGGAGCTTGAATCGATCTTTTAAGTCGCACTGCACATTGGTGTGCATCGAATGTTGTGGGAGCTCAGACTTCAAGGAATTAGGTTGACAGAAATGGAAGTTGGAACAAGAAATGATGCTGAAGCGAGTCTCGCTCACGAGGAGGTACTAATTAAACATGATATACATTGGGTTATACAATATAAGAAAGTCTGACAATGTTGTTTGGCAGAATGTTGAGAGCCCCCGAAAACCCGATGCTTGAGTTGTGCTTGAGCGCGATTAGGACTTGTTATCTACATCTATGTTTGGTGCAAGTCCCCCATGTTTGTCCGCCTTGCACCCCAGTTGGGTGAGGGATTTCTGAACGTTGAGCAGAGGTTGTATTTCAGAATCCTCGATGGTCGGACTGAATAGACCAGACAAGTGGTCCCTGAACTTCGAAAGTATTTCTAGCCGAGCCTCTTTCTTCACGCCTTCGCCTGGGATCCGGGATGTGCGATAAGCTTCGCACAATAAACGGCGACAGTTTTCCATAGCCACGCCATGCTTGAAGAAATTCGAAGGGAGTTGCCTGATGTAGCTTTCAAATTTCATCCCACTCTGTAAAACGGCCGCTCTTTGAGATCCACTTTCCGCCACTCCCCGACAGGGAAAGAGGGACACTGCTGTGTTGATTTGGTTGTTGACATCTTCGAGAACATACCCATTTGTGGTACTCCAAAAGAGAATCCATACACCAACCCACCACAGAGATTCTGCATCATGGATAATCGTGTGGGTAACATCTGCTTCGATTGGGCGTTTGGGTTGATATTCTAAGACTCGGGCATGAATATCAAGTGTGCCCTCTGACACGGCGCTGGGGAGGATCAGATATGTTTGAGTGTAGACTTCTACTGGCATGAAGTCCAAGGTCCCCTGATGTAACATTAATTTTGGGTGATGCTTGGTCTAAAATCACAGTTGAAGACTTACCATGCACATATTATAAACATTCTTGGCCTGAGCATCAGGTGTGATGGCATACTCAAGGTCACATAACTTTCCGCGGCCTTGATAGAAAAGTATGTTACCACCACTGATATCCCGGTGCACATAATCCTTCTTGGCCATGATTTCCAGTGCTATGCAATATCATATTTAGAGTGGGTTGGGGAGCATGTATGTAGTCTACACACCTTTTGTCATATCGATGAGAGCTTGGAAAGCATCCTGGAGAGACCGAATCTCATACATAGAAATTCCCACCTCCTTGAAGATGATACGATAGTGATTTTTCCAAGTATATTGTTTGTCCTCTTGCTGAACTCGGGCATTGGGCATGAAAGCACTACTTTGGGGGAGTCTGGAGGAGGCCCTTTCAGCAGAAATTATTTCTTCTTTGGGTTGATATACATCAAATCCCCGCATCATAACAGTCTTGGTATTGTCTTTCGTTCCAGCATCATCCACTTCGACAGTACCGTGGGCCTCGAGCGTCAAAAAAAAACTGCGTTCTTCATCCGTGCAGCCAGAGAGGATCTTGAGAAGAGTATCCCCCTCGACCGCTCGCTCATCGTCCACCCAACAATCCTTTAACGCAAACGATTCGCCCCTGGGGACACCTCCCACCACTTCCTTGACTTCGTAGACACGTGTTGCACAAGCATTAGCGCCAAACTCAAATATGTCTTTGACTGTGCGATAGGTTTTTTTGATAGAATTTCCAGCGGAATCTGTTCCTTTAACAGTGAAATCGAAGAAGATCTTATTGTCGGCATCCTTGAGGGCCTTGACGGTTGGATCGAAGCCGAGGTCGAGAGCGCTACCATATGAGAGGGCCGCAATCAATTGAATGTACTTGTCAGAATCCTTGAAATGAAAAGATTGAATATTACTCAACAATGCATTTTAATGGCTCACTTGTATAAAGTTGAACGGCACCGTATTGACGACAACAGAGCGCGATGCGAACCATACTCTTGTGGCGGTGTTTTCGATGGTGATGCCGAAGACGCACCTCCTGCGTGGGTCATTGCGAAGCATGTGGTGCAAACTCCAAGCCATTTTTTGGTCATCCTAAGCAGTAAGATAAGTGGAGAAATGCATTGAAAACCGAGTGACTTACATCTGCTTCAAATGCCTCATAGGTACCCTTCTTATACTCTTCCGCCCACACGATATCCATCCACCCGTGGCCGACATAGTGTCGTTGTTTTTTTTTCAGTTGTCCGTATCCATCCGGTTTGCTTTCGTTCTTGTTTCGCAACGACAGTGGGGTTTTTGAAGGATTGCTGACATACTCGGCTGTTGGTTGACGCCTGACACCACTGGTGAAAAGTGCGCTGCTAACAATGGCAGATTCAATATGTTTGATACCATCGTGAGCCATCGATTCGCGGAGCTCACTGTTTGCTGGTGGGTGTGTGAAGTGACTCCAGTGAAATCCATCCTGTCCCTGTTGGAGAACTTTGCTCTGAATCAAGTTCAACCTGGTGGCTTGCAAGTTGAGGTCAACCTGAGGAAGAATCCAGGAAAGCATTTGCTCAAAGGTGATCATGGGGATCGTGCGGCCAAGATCACCCATAATTGCGGGGCGGACTGTCGTTGAATCGAGACCCCGCGAAGGGGACGCAGGTCGAATATCTCTGTTGAATCGAGACCCCGCCCAGCGTGAAACGTTGTGTGCCCCTGAGGTGGCCGACGTGAAGAGCTTCCTTTGCTCCAAGGTAACCATGGGAATCATGCGGCCAAGACCACCCATAATTGAAGGGCGAGCTTTAGCAAACATTGGGAGCGGGTAACCTTGAGTCGAACGGCAATTGAGACATTGCGGGCAATATCTGATCAGAAACCCCCTTTCTGGCAAAAACTCAGATCTCCTGATCCCGTCCAACGCATAGGAGCCATCTGTGATATCCTGTTCCAAAGACGGGCGGGCAGGGCGATTTCCCCAGAATAAGCAATCATATTGGTTGGATTACTGTCCCACTAATAAAGGATATTACACCACCCACTGGCAAGCACAGGTCGAATGACCCTAACGCCGCTATTGAAGTCTCGCGGCCGCGTAATCGCGAAATCCCTGATAACTCGTCGTCTTCCGGGTGGTATCCTCCTGCTTGGAATCTTAAATTCGCCGCGCTAACACGAGCTGACGTTAGAGGGGATCCCTGAAAGATAATCGATAACCCTTACGGAATCTCCCTCTGTACCCTTTTCCTCTCGACTGCCCACTGCTGTAATTGTCGACTAATGTCTTATTTCTCTTCGTGGAACCCTAAGTCCGCCGCGGTAACGCGAGCTGCAATCCAGGGTTCCTCGTCGAAGATTCCTAGGGAGATTAGCGGTCGACCCGCCGCGTAGTCGGGGGCAGCAGTCTCCGCAATCGATATTCTTATCGCCCACATATGTCAGTCACTATGTCACGTACCAATGCTTTAGCGGCGGGCGAGCCCGCCCGGTCCCCGACTCTTTTTTTTTTTGGAGTGGGCGATAATCATGCTCAACGTTGAGTCTCCTTTTGAGGTCCTCTCAGTGATACATTGATAGTCACGTGTACATGATTATATAATGCTATTTTCAACAGCTCGTAAGCAGCACGCTTCATTCTACTTTACTCGGCCCGCTCTCCTCTCCTTGGGAATGTGCGTAGGTGTATCCTCATCCGAATCGGACTCCGTGTCCGACTCCTCAGACTCAGACTCCTTTCCTTTCCGACCATACGGGTCATTCGATGTATCTTTTGAGCTAGATAATTGTGAAGGTTGCATCTTGATGGGCGCTTGGAAAAGTTGTTGACTGGCGGTGATATCTGTCAGTCGTCGAAACGAATGTGACGCCATCTGTCTGGCCAATTGCGGTTTCACGACTGCAGCCACCTCTTCCTCGTCCTCGGAGTCGTTCGCTGATTCGGGGCCATGGCCCGTAGCCCACTGGGAGTAGGGGAATCCTGGCTGACTTTCCGTGAGGATGAACAAAGGTTCTTTCGTTGTCGACGGCCCCTTGTCTTGTGATGCAGGATCGCGCTCGGATTCTCTCGTGCTCTGCCCATTCGCGAATTTTGGGAACGGAGTTTGAGTACTCGGACTGGACTGCAGCTCATCTTCCATCATCATTGTTATATCCCCAACCACGGATGAATTATCGTTCAAAACTTCCCAAGTGTTCAACGACGCCTGCTCGGGGACGTCTGAGTCTTCGCCGTTAGTATCGGCATCGAAGGTGTTTGCTTCCTCTTGGTTGACATCGTTGGTCTTGCCTCTGCCTCTCGCACTGGCTTTGCTGGCCAGCTTTGAGCCTTTGAGGGCAGTCTTTGGTGGCACCTTTGCAGGCGTTTTGGCACGAGCTTTAGTAGTCGCAGAAGTTTTTGAGGAGGGTTTGGCTGGCGTTTTGCCAGGCAACATTGATGACTGAGGAGGATTTGGCACCGCGGCCGGACTTTCCCCCCCCTCCTCCTCTTCTTCTTGAGCTTGCGGATGAGGCTGACTGGCCATAGGTGGTTTGATCACTCTGGGAGTTAAAACAGGTATGGGGAGCTGTGTTAATGACCTCGTTGCAGTCCTGGTTCTCCTTGCGACGCTATCCTCATTTCCTTGTGGCGAAGGGCCATTACCCTCATGGATATTGCCCAGGAGCTTCATTGCCTTCGTCATTGGTGATGGAGCACCTGATTTTGCTAACAATTGTCTTGTTCGTGTTCTCATGCTCTGAGATAGCTTCGGCGTGGATTGTAAAGGCGGAATCTGACTGCTACCCATGATTGGGCTATGTGGAGCCTCGGGAGATTTAGGAGATTCGGCTGGTTCGATGGAATCATTCCGAGCGTTGCCTGCTGTTTCGATTGGTACAGGTACTGCGCTATCGCCTTCGTTTTTCTGACTCGCAACCGCGGTATCCGAATCATCGTCAGTCTGATGACGCTTAGAAGCTTGAGATTCAGGAGGCCGCTTGTCGATTGCTACCTTCAACACAGCAGTATCGTCCGCCAAGGCCTCACTGAAAGCAGCATCCCCCGTCTTGTCGATTTCTACAGATTCTCCCTGTCCGTCCACGTCCATGAAGGACCTATCCCCGTTGTCCGAACTCTCCGACGGGGAGCTGCGCCGTGGTTCGGAGGCGGTCGCATTCACGACGGGTGGTGAAATAGTTTGCCTTGGTGTGTCAACAGATTTGTTCGATTCCTCTTCCTCTTCCTCATCCTCGTCCGAAGACCCTGAACTCAGTCGTTTCCTTGAATGTTTGACTTTAACCACCACTTCCTCATCTTCAAGCAAACCCCCAGCTTTGCCCTCATCTCGTTCTTCCTCATCCTCACTCGTGTCAGTTGATGGGATATTGGCAGCCGTCAGAGAAACCCGAGGGCCGCGAATAATCGCTTCCAAATCAAGATCGGTGTAAGATACACTGCCAAGTGCAGATAACGCTCCGGGAACAGGCAAGTCTTTCAAAATAGATATCTTCTTGCCAGCTTGAGGCGGTTTTGCAACAGCGGCTACTTTGCTGGAACCTGAAAGGGAGGTCGAATCGTCAGAAATGACCTAATATTTCGTGTCAACAAAAGTTGACTCGACAAATAACAGAAAGGAACATCCATTCACTTTTGTTTTCGGCATTTTTGCTGTTTTGCGCTTCCTTTCAATCATCATCTTCAGTTCTCCAATGAGTTGAGATTGGTCCACCGAGGTGTCTTCCTGCAACTCTGCAAGGCGAGTCTCAAGAGCTTCTACGCCTCGTACAACGACGGGGCACTGAAACCTCAGATGCAGCGGACTTTCCTTGCATATTGGGCAACTCTGTGTTCCTGAAGATCGCTTTCTGGTCGGGGATTCCACACCGTTGGGCTGAATTTCAGTGGCTTTAATCCCCGGTGGCCTCGATGTCTTCCCTTTCACCACTGCATTCTCGGTTTCTTTGGGAGCGGTGGGTTCTTGCGCAGGCGTTTTTGATGCGACGGCGGGGGTGGTTGTTCTTCGTGAGGCTATTATTTTCTGAAGTGTAGCCATGGCATCCTTGTTGCCTGACCAGGTGTCAGGTGTAATCCAATATGACAGCATGAACCCACCTAAAGAAGTCTCCGTTTCCCGAGACGAACTCTTACTCTTCCCTGTACCACTTGACGTTTCGCCTGCTTGACTATTAACTGATGAGTCATTGAAGGGGCGCGTGTTGACTTACCTTCTGTCGTGTTATTCGTCTCTGATGCAGCGACTTTGTTCTCTAGACTCAGTCAGATGCCATAGAAAAAAGCACCTCTCTTACTACTTTGAGAAGAAGGCTCCAGAGTTGATTTATTGCGATTTATCGGTTTGACTTCCTTCTCGTTCTTGCCACGCTCTGCAATCGAGTTGGCAAAGATAAACCAGACAAACTATGAAAACATACTTTTCTTCGCACGAGGCTCTTCTGACGGTATCGGCAAATTTTTGTTCTTGTCTGAAGGTAGACGATGTGTCAGCTAAGAAAACGCAAGATGTGAAGTTAAGCTGACCTCCAGTCTGGGAAATGGCCTCAGCGAGCTTCTCCGCCAACGGGAGAGGGTTCACCGGACGGTGATCCACTCGTTCTGCTTCATCGCCGCTGACTTCGACAACAGCACTCGAGGTTTTTGACTTATTTTTTGACTTCTTGAGCTTTTCAGGTTTCGTTACATTTGAAGCTGCCTGGACATCTTGTGGTAATTCGCTGGTTGTTGCTTTTGGAGGTTCTGCTGATTTAGAAGCGGCCCCAGATGCTGTAGCGTCGTGGTCCGCAGCCTTAGTTTTCTTCTTCTTGGATTTCTCTGTCACAAATGTAGGAAAGTTATTCACAAGGGATTCACGCGCTGGGCTACCTTGGGGAGGCTCTGCTTCGGCTGAATCCTTTTTCCGTTTGCGCTTCTTTTCACCACCGGCACTTGCCTGTTCGACGCTCTTGTCCTGAGCCGAATCCGTTGTCGCCCCGGGTTCACAGGTAGCCTCAGAGCCATTTATGGGCACTGTGTCTTTGCTGATGGCTTTTTTCTTTACGCTTGACGCATCATTTCGAGAAATTTTGCGCTTTTTTGCTGATTTTTGGACTCTTGAAGTGGGTTCATTGTTGTCTTCGTCAGTCTGAGCGGCAGAAGCTACTACATCGGTCTTCTGCGGTGTCAGATAAGAACAAGGCAGATTCGTCGAAAGAATCACCTGTGAAGCGCCCGAGCGTTCTTGGGTAGTTACTGGGGCAATTGTAGGTTTCCCAACGGTCACTCGGACTACGATTACAGGCACAGCGTAGGTGGCAGCGGAAAAGGCATCAAAGTCATCATCTTAAAGGCCATGTCAGTCTTTAGAAGTTGAGTGTTCTCTAAACCGCTTACCATCCTCAAGGTCAACCGTCTTGCTATCACGCAGTTGGGCGAGGTGTAGAGGTATGTCTGAAGAATAGCCCATTTTCTTGCGAACGACCTGCTTCATCTCGTCCAAAGACTCCTCTAGCTCATCATAAGATTGTCAAGTATTACTGGAATAAGGGATTTCAATAACCTTTAAACAAGCGGTCGAATGTTCTGTCCGCAACGTCGTAGGTAATCCTGGGGTAGTCAATGTCGCGTTTTCGCTTTTTGCTCGCCTCCATAGCGGACGAAAGAAAGGAAATGGAGGACGATTGAGAAGGTTAGAGATTGTGGCTGGGAGAGTTGAGATTTGCGCTTCTCTAGTCGCGTCAATTGATTTCAAACAACAACAAATACCTTCAACTCCATACCTTTCGAGATCCTCACTAGCACCCGAGTCTCGTTCCTCACACTACCATGGCAGGCCCGCACGGTATCCGACATCCACTCAGCTCGTTATAAGCAATTTCTTGACGTTACATAGGTCCAGGATTTCACCCACATCTTCCCGGTGCAGGATACAACTTCTTAGCGAAGGCTCTTGGAGCTTCAATGTGGTTCTTCATTTTCTACCGGGCCAGGTGCGTTGACTTTTCAGTCAGTCCATGTTTGGGATGCTAATTCAATTCTCAGGCAAGATGGAGGAAAACTACTGGTACGCTTCATCACAATCTTGAGGTACATAGACGCACTCACTAACCTCTCACAGGGTATACATCCTTGGGATAGCCACGGCCATGGGCATGGCGCACATGAAGACCACCATTGATAGACCATCTTAGAACAGCAGTATAGAAACTTCCGAATTGAAATTTGGTCCACTTCGTCCTAGGGTCATTTTACTGTGCCTCTCGCCGCAGCGAATCCCACCGTCGATTCCGCATAAGCTTTCTGTTGTGGCGTCGATTGTTGAGCTTGAGCTTGAGCTTGAATTTTTTACCTCAACGCAACTGAGTTGTTCCCGCGTTTGGTAGAACAAATGATGGTTTCTTACTGTTCATCACGTTCCAACCTCCATGACATACTTGAACATGGCGATCGCTCTCAGAAGTCGCCTACTCGTCAACGTGCTGAGGTTATTTTGGATCGTAATCGCTCTGTGGTACGAGCTAGGGACCTTCATATCAGATAGCCGAAGGTGCAACTGGCCTGACGCGGTGTTTGCGGTGTCTCCCGTCAGTTCTTGCCACTTTCTCTCCACGAATTCCCAACTTACTCGCGCCGAACGGCCCACATCATTCTAAGAACAAACCGCATCCTTATCATGTCCTTGTCGTCGCCGACCCCCAAATTCTGGATCACCGTTCATACCCCGGGCGCGCACCATTTCTCACATATATATCGCGACTTGTGGTAGACCTGAATCTGCGCAAAAATTGGCGTGCGGCTCTATTGAAGCATCCAGATGCCGTCGTTTTCCTTGGAGACATGATGGACGGTGGACGGTTTAGCATGTCGGACGATGAGTACGTGTCCGACGTCACTTCTCATCCATCTTGCTCGTCTCTAATCTCTCAGTTCAGATATGAATCTTACTATCGCAGGTTCAAAAGTATCTTCAGATTAGATGCTGAAATTCCTCAGTACTTCATACCTGGAAATCATGACACTGGGTGCGTCTGGCGTCACTGAATGATTTTATCAAGCTGGACACCCTTTAACTTGATGTTGGCAGACTTGGTGCTTCTGGAGCTTTCTCGCCTCACGCCCGGTCTCGCTACCTCTCGCACTTTGGAGAGCTCAACTACGATCTGACGGTGGCCAACCATTCCCTCGTATTTGTGGATGCGCCTGGTTTCGTCGACGAAGACTATCAACGCCTAGCTGTGGGAAAAGGATACGACTCTTGGGAGCCAATTCCAGGAGGCCCAATTGAATACTTGACGAGTTTTGCTAAGGGTATGACCATCAGCCTATTCAGTGTACAGTCCCATTCATTGATCATTCTAGAAAAGACCACGCATCCCATCATTCTCTTCAGCCACATCCCGCTTTACAGACCAGACGGCAGGTCCTGCGGCCCTTTACGAGAAAAGGGAACAATACGCCCAGGTGTGGGCATTGGCTATCAGAACACATTGGGAAAAGAGGCCACAAAACGTTTGCTTGAGACGTTACGGCCAAAATTGATTTTGAGGTATCTCTTTTTCTTGACGCCTCATCACTCAACTCACTCTTCAAAACTTCAAGTGGGGACGATCACGATTATTGTGAATACATACACACGGTGCCGTCATCTCGTGGCCTTTTGGACAAAGCGCGAGAGATAACAGTCAAATCTCTCTCGATGGCCATGAACGTCCGGCGACCTGGATTCCAACTTCTGTCCCTGGCTCCTGATGCGCTGAGGGGGGACAATCCTGGCAATCCAACATATGCAGATACGGCGTGCCTTCTGCCTGATCAACTGGCGATATATCTGAATGTGTATATCCCCTTCCTAGTACTATCGCTGTTGACCCTGTTCATTTGCCATCTAATTCGTGGTTCATCCCTTCGAAGTAGGAAACTGCTCCGGTCGGGGGACCAGAGGATACCCGACATTGAGGATGGGGAATGCAAAGTCCATCCCTACGAACACATGCCGCGCGACTCATCGTACTCCCTACCTTTATCTACCCCCGCTTCTACCAACCAGTTCCACTGGTCGTGGACATTCGTTTTGGCGGGGAAGCGTCGCCGGCTCGCAATAAATCATCAATCCTGCATCGCCTTAGCCAGAACCTTGAGTTGCTGTGGTCGAAAGGAGAGTCCCCGAGAAAGACCACGCAGACTTGGGTGGTTTAGTGGCTTCATGCGGGACGTGAGAGACGTCGCGGTCTTTCCCTTGGCCATATTTATCCTTATGACGTGGTGGTTGTTCACATGGTGATGGACTAGACTTGGGGGGACTTTGTGGCTCTCTTTTTTGCACTGAGATATATATTGGGATGTTTTGTGAGATATAGTAAGTCCATTTTTGTGGTGACATTGCAGCTCCGTTACCCTGCCTTGATAGTACGGGATTGCCCACGATGTATGCCAGGCTCTTATGAGTTCTCCCACACAACTATCACATTGCTACTTTCACCTCATGCACGCGACGAAATGATATCGTCTTCCAAGCAAGACTTCGGTACTAAGTTCCTATCAGACTCCCACATCTTCGGTTATCGCTTCTTGTTCCCGTGCGTGGAGATTGGGAGATCAGCATGCTCGCCTTCTCGGTGCGAAGAACAACTTCTCACCATTTGAGGGGGAAAGTCACCTTTACCACCATGGTGCACAGGTGGTGGCAAGCGGCCCGAGTATCAAGCGCCAAGTTATCTTGCGATCCAACCCATAGGGGTGAAGAGACGCTATAATGTTCTCTAAGGATAGGTTCTCGTCCACCCAGGGGGGCAGGCTGCTGCTTTACTAAACAATGGCCGCAATAACCAGGACCAGGATGAGAATGTGCGATCGCCAGCGTATGGTCGTAACGGTGTGATACACACTTGGTGAATTGAGAGTTGCCAACGCAGACGACATTGTTTGGTGTGGTCGTAAAGGTATTATCACCATTGTACCTTTCAGAGCTTTTGTCCACTCATCATTCAACGAAGTTCAGATGTGTTTGACTATCGGACAGCGACGATGTTGAATTTGGCCTCGGACACGCGTATTTTGTGGCTAGCCGCAAACATCCAACTCGAATGACGAACGATGTCCCTCATTCATGTTCAATCGGTTGTCCCTGATGTATGTGACGTACGGGAGAACGTGGAAGCTGCCACCATCTTTTGACAGCTTTTGACTCAACGTTCTTAGGGGCCCCTGCATTGCTTGCAACGTGCATATACGTCCTAGTCTTTGTCATTATCGAATGCGCTGTGATCATCTTGCATCGTGGACGACGTCTAAAACGCGAGGAAGAATAGATCTTGACGTCTATCATTATTAAAATCAATGCGTCGCTCGCCCTACAGGTTCACTATGACGCTTAATTGCCGTCCTCGTACAGCCTCGTACATGCCCCCATCGTCCGATCGTTCTTGTGGATTCAATCTTATTGCCTAAATCGGGTCCTGAGGAATGGGTTCAACTCGTGTTGAGGACGGAGGCACGACGGAATTCAGATGGAAAGCTGGTAGAGTGCCATGTCTGTACTAAGTAAAGCTGCGATCCCGCCTGCACTCAACTGATCACAGTACTAGCTTCTCATGCCATCGATCCAGAAGTCTTACATCGCAGAATTCAGGGGTCCTCTGCGTCGTTGTATGACTTACTGCTTACGAAGACGAAAAGGCGACTCGAAGGGCACTTGACAATTCTTGAAGCTTCTGCTATCGGCGTCTATCTAGCACTAGATAACCAAATAGCAAGAGGCAATTCTAATCACGAATTGTTAGGAAGTTCACAATGTGGCTTGCACAACCCTTTGGATGGGAAGACTCACTGCTACAAGATATCAGTTGACTGGCTGCGGTGGCTGCGGGAGGGTTCAGTGAGGGCAATTTGCTAATCAAGGTTAGATTGTCTGCTTAATACCCAGCTTCCCTGGCTAATACACGACGCAAGATCTCCTCGTGTTCTCACTGACGCCAACCGCTATACTATCATGCCTTCAACTTGCACATCCAATTAAGATTCCTCGGCTAAAATCGACCGTTGCATCTCCAAGATAGTCGAGATTTTGTTCCGTCGAAACAGCAGGTGTTGCGTTCTTCAGCGAAGCATCGTCCTCATCACTTGGTTGCATTCATGATGGTGGTCCATAACAAGCTGTGATCGTCCTAGGATTGATTTTTCGAGCAGCCCCTTTAGCCTTCAACGTCCCATATGTAACCAAACGGTCCAAACCTCCCGTTCACGCGCTACCCAATTGATGATGGCCCCTGGGCTTTTTATAGACCGGCCGCCACCACTTTGCCAGCGCACAATGCAACAAGCCAAGCGCCGAGTTTTAGGTCAAGCCAAGGTTCCTTGCAAGGTTCGCTTCGAGCCGCGTTCAAGTTTCCCTGAGGCTTGAGCCTCTTTTGAAAGGCTCGAGGACGGAACGTGTATGGACAAGCGCCCATTTGTGCATATTAATAGCAGAGAATAAGCTGTGTAAAATAATGGCCATAAAGGGGAAATCAAAAATGGTGAAAGCCGGAGAGGAAGCGGGAAGGAGAGAAGAAACGGAATGGGCGGCAGAGAAGGGAGCGGGAGAGTGATGGGCTGCATGGCGATAAGAAGGTCTGGGACAGGGATTTATGTATCTGGATTTATGTTTGCTATGGCAGCTCGTTACCGTAACGCCGGATCGACGCCAGATCTATTCCAAATCGAAAGAACGCCCTAGAATTGTTGGATATAAAAGCTGCAAGTGGAAAGCAGCGGCAGCTAAGAGGCAGAAAGCTCGGCGAAGAAAGGGTTGCACCCTTTGGCTGCAATTGCAGCAGCGGAGACTTGCGGTGAATGCATGCACGTTTGTGCGACCGCCCTATAAAACCCAGGACATCCACTGTAAATCGCAAGTCCTGGCTTTGTGCCCCAATACGCGAGGAACTCTCCGTTTTCGAGTCGCCTCATTTAGATTACGAGCTACTCAAACGTCATCACCGCCAACGCCCTCCCCTAACACGCATAAATTCAGCCCCTCAGCTCATCTCTACAACCACAACCTCTCCCGTTCACATCCACAACCTCAAGTGAGTATCCCCCCAATTTCTTACCTGACTATATGCGCCTTACATCCTTACCATCAGCATGTCGAGCTCGTTGATGCCCCGCAGCGACTCCTTCAACGCACGCGTTCGCGGCACCAGCCACATTGATTTCAAAACGGCTACCACTGGCGTCGCCGCGAAGGCAATGCGCAATGAGATCAGCCGCCTCGTAGCCACCGTTGACGACCCCGCCACAAAAAAGGTACGTCCTAGGCCACGATCCCTCGCGATGTAGCCTTCTCATTGACGCGATAGGCGTTCGACACAGAGATGCAGTCCTTCTTCTATCTCTTCACCCGCTATCTCGCCGAGCGCGCAAAAAGCGTTGACCTGTATGTCATTCGACTTTGTTAGGAAGTAAAATCTTACATCAGTCATAGCGATTGGGATCGGATCAAGTCCCCCGCTGCAGATCAAATTGTTCCCTATGCAGACCTCCCCAAGCCAAAGGATACCAAGAATCTGAGCAAACTCGCTGTTCTCAAAGTCAATGGTGGTCTTGGAACATCCATGGGTGCGCGTTGCGCGCATATGATGGCCCCTATCTATATTCATCGATACCCTTTGTAGGCATGACCGGAGCCAAGAGTGCTCTGGAGGTCAAGGATGACATGACCTTCCTCGATCTGACCGTGAGGCAGATTGAGCATCTGAACACGACCAGCCGCGTCGATGTCCCCCTCATCCTCATGACCTCTTTCAACACGCATGATGATACCCTTCGCATCATCAAGAAATATGCGAACCAACAATTACGCATTACCACCTTCAATCAGTCCCGATACCCCAGGATCTTCAAAGAAACTCTGCTTCCATCCCCCAAGCGTGCTGACGACGACAAGAAGAACTGGTACCCCCCCGGTC
This sequence comes from Laccaria bicolor S238N-H82, assembly GCF_000143565.1. Taxonomy (NCBI): domain Eukaryota; kingdom Fungi; phylum Basidiomycota; class Agaricomycetes; order Agaricales; family Hydnangiaceae; genus Laccaria; species Laccaria bicolor. Next base: position 121,394 of record NW_001889881.1, read on the forward strand.
ACGGTGATTTGTACAATGCTCTCTTGCACTCCGGCGTCCTTGACCAACTACTGGCCGAGGGCAAGGAGTACCTCTTCGTGTCCAACTCAGACAATTTGGGAGCTGTGTATGACTTGCAAGCTTTTTCTATCATCAAGACGACTAAATCTTGTTTCCAGCGTCGATGAAAGCATCTTGCAACACATGATCGATACTAAAGCAGAGTTCCTCATGGAGGTGACGGACAAGACCAAAGCTGACATCAAGGTAAGTTCGGCACCTTGGTCAAGAACATCTTGAATGACGCATATAATAGGGTGGAACCTTGATTGGTTTGTTCTCCCTCTCGGACTACGCATATATGTCTAACTTTCTTTGAAAGATTATGATGGTTCAATCCGATTGCTTGAAATTGCTCAAGTTCCTTCAGAACACGTGGAGGATTTCAAATCAAGTAAGTAGAAACCGACAGTTTTCTTGAGCGTCACTGACGTGGTCTTCAACAGTTCGCAAGTTCAAGATCTTCAACACGAACAATCTGTGGATCAATTTGAAAGCCCTCAAGAATGTTATGGAGAACGAAGGCATGGAGTTGGAGATCATCATCAACCCCAAGACCACGGATGATGGTCATGCTGTTGTTCAGTTGGAGACTGCTGCTGGAGCTGCCATCAAGCACTTCAAGAACGCGCACGGTATTAACGTGCCCCGCAAGCGTTTCCTTCCTGTCAAGAGTTGCTCCGATCTCCTTCTCATCAAGAGCGACATTTATTCTCTTCAACATGGACAACTTGTCATCAACGAGCAGAGGATGTTTGAAACGACTCCCGTTATCAAGCTTGGAGACCACTTCAAGAAGGTAAGCGCATGCATGTATCTGTTTGTAAAACACATGGCTGACTCTCTCGTTGTATGTAGATCCAACAATTCCAGAAGCGGTTCAAGAAGATCCCTAAGATCTTGGAACTTGATCACTTGACTGTCACTGGAGACGTGTATTTTGGTCGCAATGTCACCCTTCGCGGAACCGTGATTGGTAGGTGAATTCTATGTATCCCGAGATATCTGCTGACGCGGTTCTTTCCGCAGTTGTTGCCAATGAGGGGCAGAGGATCGATATTCCAGACGGCTGCATTTTGGAGAACAGGCTGTTGTCAGGCAACTTGAACATGATTGTGAGCATGTCCTCCTTTCGGCTTTGTGACAGTGCTAAACCATCATCCTCAGGAGCTTTAATTTGAGGGAGTTTCGCGTTTAGAATGGATCCCAAGATGGCATCATGGACTTTTTCAGAAAATAACTTCGGACGATTTTGCGTGTCCTTGCCTGGGTTTTATTCTAGTGTGACTTTCCTTCAAATTTCATCTGGCGGCTGGATTTCGAGCTATGCCATTCGCTTTTGTTGTCTGCTCGTTGTCGTCAGGATGTGCCCCCTACTACATTACACTTGAAACCGCAATTATACCTGGAGCTTTGAGAGCATACAACCTTTTGAACCATTGATCGACTTATGAAAGTCGATGTCAAGACTGGTGCAGTGAAAACTTCATCCTCCAAGAAATCAATTCTGGCTGATGACCAAACCTGTCTTAAGTATGTACATGTAACTGACTGTTAAGGTACGATCCGGTGAAGCATAAGTAAGTATCCTCCTGTAGCACTACAGTTCCTAAATAATGGGTAGCTCAGTATTTTCGATTCTTCAGCCACAGCAAATCAGCTCACCGTCATCATCAGACCTCCAGAAATCAGGCCTAAAGGAGTTGAAGCTTCAGAAAGGGTCAAGAGGTGAATCGTGTAAAAACTACGCACGATTTTCTAACACACAGCCGTCGGGGATATCTAGCCTCTGGCCTTCACCCGCTACAACTGAAAAAGGAAAGCATTTTTGAGCGAGCGACCATGAAGGCAACATCGACTCGACTCACTAATTACGGTTCCCCGCAAGGTTACGTTACGCCCAAAGTACACGTCGCCCGTCACTGTGAGATGGTCAAGCTCCAACATTCGAGGGATATATCGAAGCCGTTTCTGGAATTGCTGGATCTGGGCACGAAGGTTTTCAGTCAAGTGCAGGAATGGTCACACAACTTGGGCTGGAAAAACCTTTTTAAAGTGGTCACCGAGTTTGATAACAGGCGTAGTGCCAAACATCCTTTGCTCGCTGAGGACAAGGCGACCATTCTGAGGAGAATAGAGATCGCTCTTGACGAGTAAGAGGTCCGAGCAGTTCTTGACGGGGAGGAAGCGACTGCGAGGCACGTTGATCCCATGCGAGTTCTTGAAATGTTTGATTGCGGAACCCACGGCGGTTTCCAGCTGCGATTACATCGATAAAGAGGTCTTGTGTAAATCGGTATATGTTTACCTGTAATGCTGAGCGGCCGTCTTCTGTCACCTTCTGTTTGGCGAAGACATTCAACTCCATCCCCTGTGTTTCCATTACACGCTTAAGAGCTAGGTTGGAATTTGTCAGTGAAGAAGGCAGTGTTGAACGTGATCTTCGTACCTTTGAGATTTACCCAGACGTTATTGGTGCTGAAGCTTTTGAACTTCTTGACTGGGAGAAAAGTGTGTTAAATACTTCAAAGTCGGCATCCCGCACACAAAACAAATACCAGATTCGAATTCTTCCAAGCATCCTAGTGGAACCTGAGCGATCTCGAGGAACTGAAGCGTTCCGTCATAATCTACAAAAAAAAGTGAGAACCTAGTGGGACTAGTCCACCAGAAATGTACCTATCAGCGTTCCGCCCTGGTAAGAAGAAAATGTTGAGTGTACTGTGGAGGAGAACGGATATAAGCAATACCAACCTTCACGTCGGCTTTTGTTCTGTTCGTCACTTCAACAAGAAATTCGGCTTCAGTCTCAACCATATGTCGTAATATCTTTGAATCAACACTGAGGGTAGCAGATACATGGTCATTGATGTGAACATGATTGTTGAGGCAATACTAACACAGCGCCGAGATTATCAGAATTTGAGACAAAAAGATATTCTTTTCCTTCTGTCAAGAGTTGATCTAATACACCGGAACGGTGTAATGCAAGATAAAGATCGCCGTGTCCGGGAGGATACCAGGCTTTCCGGTCATCGTCTACGCTCTTGGGTACCAGTAACAATGTGTCATTGTATATTTTTGGATACCGGGATTGATTGAAAGTTGTTATTCGCACTTGATGTTGGTTTGCATATTTCTTAACAATGCGGATGGTATCCTCCTGAGTGTTGAATGAAGTCATCAAGAGAAGAGGTACATCCACATGTTCGGTAGAGTTGAGATGTTTGATCTGCTGCACTGCAAGATCGAGAAATGTCATGTTATCTTTCACTTCAAGGGCGCTCTTTGCTCCAACCATCCCTGATAGATAGTAAATATTGTGATACGCTAAGGTTTCGCCCACTTACCCATCGTCGACCCTAGTCCGCCATTGACTCTCAGGACAGCGAGCTTTTTCAAAAGAACGTTGTCGCCAGCTTCAGGTAGCGTCTCGTAAGATACAATCTGTTCAGGACGCGGGGTAGAAACCTTCTGCCAATCTCTACACAAATGTCAGTGAATAACTCAACTCCAAAGCTTGTCGAGAAGAAAAAACTGACATGTTTTCGGCCGTAGGTTTCTGTGCTAAATATCTCGAGTAGAGGTGCAAAAACGACTGCATTTCGGAAATGAACAGCTTATGAACGGAACATCAAGTTCTTGCCTGATATTGTGAAAGAGAATAATCTGTTACCTTCTTGCTCGTTGGATATGGAATTGTGTTGACTAATCTGTCGAGTTCATCGCGCATGGACGCATTTGCTACACTTCCAGGCGTATTTGGGAAATTTTTTCTCTCGCGGCGACGAAAACGGCGAACAGGATAGTTGAAGAAAGGCATGTTGGACGAGAACCGAGGAGATACGGACGGTACCGTGCGGATTCACCGAGTTTTATCGGTTGCACACGCGTTTGGCGTGAGGCAAGTCGCAGCGCAACTGCGCGCTACGACGCCATGAGACTCGTGTTCGAGAAGCGCTTCTAACCCGAATAACTGTGCGCAGTTCGAGGTGGACATCTTGAGAAGATAGAACATAGGTTCATCTTCGTGTAATGCAAAATATGCGCATATATTTCTTCTACGACGACAACGACAATCAATTTAACGCTCGCGAAGTCGAAATCGACCACTTACAACGACAGTGGCCAGCAGAGGGCGTATTTCCTCGCGGAGAAGAGGAGTGAATATCGGCGGATGCCAATCTGAGATTGAAATTGAGCAAACCTTAATCTTTAGTATCATCACAAAACCTAACACGACCGTAGACCTCCATCCTCAAGACCGCTCGACATGGGCAAGTGCTGTCGGATCCCTAATCTTTCGGTTTGCTCACCGTATCGTAGGTATCTCTCGCTCTTCTCGGCATAAACGTTCGGAAACTGGCGCACAGCGCGCCCACTACCGCAAGAAGAGAAAGTTCGAGCTCGGTCGTCAACCCGCCAACACCAAGCTCGGCGCCAAGCGTGTGCACACCGTCCGTGTACGAGGAGGAAATCTGAAGTATCGTGCTCTTCGCCTTGACAGTGGTAACTTCGCCTGGGGCTCTGAGCAAATCACCCGCAAGACCAGGATTATCAGTGTGGTGGGTATCTCATTTTATGATCTATCAATGTGCGCTTCTTATGTTACGATTTAGGTCTACAATGCCTCGAACAACGAACTCGTCCGAACCAACACCCTCGTCAAAAGCGCCATCATTCAGATCGACGCTACCCCCTTCCGTCAGTGGTACGAGTCCCACGTACGTCGCGGTTTTACGTCCTCTGCTTTTGCAATCAGTAACACGCAAATTAGTATGCCCAACCCGTAACGAAGAAAGGCAAGACAACGATCGTTACCGATGCTGCCGCTGAGCCTACGAAGCTCTCAAATCACGCACAACGCAGTTTGGATGAGAAGAAGAAGGGTGCGCTATATCCAATTTTCTTTGACATCCCATTTTTTAACATAATATAACAGAGGCCAAGATCGACACATTGCTTGAATCTCAATTTGCTGCTGGTCGTCTCTATGCCGCCATCGCCAGCCGTCCAGGCCAATCTGGCCGTGCAGATGGGTACATTTTGGAGGGCAAGGAACTTGAGGTACTTCTTTTCGTCGTTGATTTTCTTTCAACAATTGTTGAACAATTTCATCACAGTTCTACCTGAGGAAACTCAGGACTGGCAAGCAAAAGCACGCACACGCATAAACTGGACGAGCTTCCGTTACGCGTCGCCGTTGTTGGACTGAGGTCAATATTTGGAACGATGTTCAGGCTGAATAGCACATTTGGCTTCTATGAGATCATGTCACTCCCGCTAAAAAAAATATATGCTCTCAACTATGTAATACGCTAGGATAAAGCCTTTGCCAAACAGCTGTCAACATAGAGTCATTGAGAGATCTTGAAGTTCAACGTCTTCTACCTCTGGTCGATTTCATCGTTGACCACGACGATGGCGCGTTTTTCTAACTGTCTTAACGTTATACACACCCGCTCACCGCGCAGAAATATAGCTCATATTCTCCGTCTTCAAAACTCTGACCGATCAGCAAGTGACAGTCGAACTAAAGAATGATCTCTCAATAACTGGCGTTCTAAAATCTGTCGACCAGTCTGTAGGCAGTTGACTCGCCGCTTTCGCATTTGTTTACAATGTTGCTCAGGTTCTTGAACATTCGTCTTGACAACATCAAGGTGTCAGATGAATCTCGACATCCGCACATGGTGGGCTTTTTTGAGGTGCGACGCTGTCTTTCTTTCTGATATTCAGACTTGTCAATAGATGGCGGTGAAAAACTGCTTCATTCGGGGATCCGTCGTCCGCTATGTCCAGCTGCCGGCAGAGCATGTTGATACTCAGTTGCTGGAGGATGCAACGCGGAGAGGTATGTCATGTAATTGGCAACTTCAGTCGGGAAATCGCTGATTTCAGATTCAGAGTCTCTGAGCCAAACAAAACGATAGTCTAAGTTGACAAAGGGCTAGAGACAGGGCTTGATAAAGCCAGACATGTGCATATTTTCAACAACATTGATTCCACCAATTAGAGCATTACAGATTCTTTGTCGATATGTGGCCTTTTTGAACACGATTGACCGTCGCAAGATCATGATTCAGGAGGGGGTTGCCTCCACACCTTTGCAGTACCATCGGCGCTTGCCGTCACCAATTCACCAGCATCTGTTGGATGATGTTCTGTCCATGTTATGACCTTGTGATGGGCCTTTGGGGGAGGATTGGGGGGTAGGACTTTTGCCTTTTGAATCGCTTAAAACAGAAATGAATCTGTGAGAAATGCTTGCTCACATCTACAAGATCCCATGCCCAAACCACACCCTTTTCATCACCACATATGACGGTGGCTTCGGCATGACCAAAGCATGCACGACAACGATAAGCTTCATTAACATGCCCGACAAACTCGTTGAGCATCTTGCCGTTGGTCATGTCCATAAGTCGAATATGGTTATCAAGTGTGGTGACTAGCAGCGTCTGGGTATCCTGTGTGGGCACGATGGAGGTGACGGGATCTACACATAAAGTTGCTTATCAGACCATTTCATAATGTAGAATGAAGTCCACGCACGGCCTATGAAATCTGAGCGTAACTCGCCCTTGCGAAGGTCATAAGTGCGAACATGACCGTCCACAGACCCGGTAACAATGAAAGTGGATCCCACATGAATAGTTTGCACCGCATCGCGGGCTTCTTCAAGAACTTGTATGGCCTGGCGAGATTGAGCGCTACAGTCAAAGTTATTTTCATCTGATTAACATGACTTAAAAACGCACCGGAGGTCCCAGAGACGAACTGTCGAATCATAGGATCCTAGCGGGCGTTAATTGGTTTCAGAGACCAACGAGTAATAAGTTTATGAGCTTACCGCTGGCTACAACGCTGGCATCCTCGTTGAACTCCACAACATGAATTTTGCCCATGTGCCCAGCTAGGCGCCTCGTAGTAGTGCCAGATGCAACATCCCACACAAAGACAGAGCGGTCGCCTCCAGATGAAGCGAACTTGGCATTATCATTTGACCTAGAAAGAATTCTAGATTTTAATTTCGAATGAAGGGGAAGAGATACATACACTGTAATTGAGAGAACCTCATAGCCATGAGCAGAAAATGTTTTTATTTCTGAGCCAAGATCGGCGTTCCACAGGCGAACAGTACGGTCTTGACCACCAGTCAAGATATATTTTGCAGAACCTTTTGCATAACGAGCAACATTTACAGCTCCTTTATGATTGTTCAAAACGACGTGGACGTTGCGCGCCACTGGTTGTGGCCCACGAGATGGAGCCATGAGAGAGGCGGAAGAATATCCAAATACTCGGGTTCAGCTCAACATCTACGTAAACTCAATCTGGCTTTGCTCACAACCATGTCGAAGCGCAATCTCTCTCCCGGCCTCTTGCCACCCACCAAGCGTTTACACACCTCCACAGGCCACCAACGACCAACCAATCGTCTCAATTTTGATAATTCACTTTATGACGAGCTTATCTTGTGTATTTTCTCACATCTCTCGTGGATAGACCTCTGTGCAGCACAAGCGACGAGCCGGAATTGGGCCAGACTGGCTACTGACAATGAAATATGGAGAAAGCTCTACCTCAGGACTTATGGTCGCGCACGTCTTCGTGGAACAAGGGGCTTCGTCGGACGTCCTGATGGACGGGACATTAAACCGTTGCCTGGGCGGGCGAAGCCGGAAGACCGTAAAGACTGGAGGCAGATGTTTCGTATTAGCACGAACTGGAGAAGAGGTAAGTTTACCTGTTTTTGTAGTCTTGCCATTGATTGACTAGATATTTGGTTAGGCCGATGCAATGTTGTACGGCTGAATTTGTTAACCCCATGTCAACATGATTTCGACAGGCCACACTGCATACATATGCTTCTAGCTGGCTCCTTGACTATCACATCATCTTCGAAGCCGTCTGAACATCCCAAAATCGATATCCGTGGACCCTCGGGTAATGACCATGCCGTACTTTGTGACTCGAGACTTCCCGGAGAATATAGCATTACCGCACTGGCTTTGGATCAATCCCCGCCAATATCCAGTTACATACGCTTTGCGGTTTTCCTATCCACCGGCGAATTTACTGTGTTTCAAATTTTGCACAACCAACCGATATCTCCAACTAGAAAGCTGGTTTACGTCCCTACTCAACAAAACGACAGGATCTCGCCCATTATTCAAGCTGTATACAATCATCCACTTCTTGTCACGCTCTCCCAATCATTTGCTCTCTGCATATATGATTTGTCATCAGATATTGCTCGACGCACGCAAACGCTGACCTCCTTCACGTCATTCCCGCCTTCCTCTCTTGTACTATCTACCCCAACGTCTACAACATACAAGCTCGTTTTGGCATATTCAATACCTGTCTACCCATCGCATTGGTCAGTCGGTGCGACCGAGCTTATTATATCAGCTGCTCAGGCTTCTCCTTTGTCTCCCCCTGCTCTCTCGTCATTCTCCGAACACCTCAAGCATCCGATTGCGGATGCGATGACCGTTATCTCAACGCGTACCACACGAGCTCTTGATGTACCATCTGGATGGATAGACGAGTACAAACTTCGACTCATGCGGGAGCAGTGGAATCGCAAAGTTTCTCAAGTCTCTGACACTCAAACAGATGGCAAATGGGTGGTATTGGCTCCAGAAGACCCTTCTGATCAAAGCAATCCATCTTGGCGCTCAAATACACATTCTACATCCTCGTCATCATCGGATTCCCCAACGTCAAAACTCGGCCCTTTGCGTTCACCCACAAGCTTACAACTCTATCGGCTCAGTCTACCGACGCAATCTGCGTCTATATCGGCCTCTCCCCCCAAGCTTACTTTCGTACGGACCTTGCATGGACCTTGCGGTCCTGTTGCCGCAATGGCACTCGCAGACGGTAGATGTGTCAGCCTGAGTCACAATGGTGCCATCTGGGTTTGGGATCTCGAAGGTGGAACGAGCGCAGAGGTTGCTGCTGGCGATGGTTCCGAGATAGGCAGCCTTTCTACGGCATCCAAAGGTACGGTGTCTTTTGATGAGAGACGGATCATCAGTGCCAGTGCGGGGAATATCGTGGCCCGAACATTTGACATATGATGAACAACATTGACGCCTCGTGGGCGGCGCGCGGTGCGTTGGTTCGACATAGACTGCTCCATTCAGCAGAGAACTACTGTTATCATTTCATCTAGTTGACGAGGAATCCTGATTTGTTTTATAGGTATATTTATATTGTCCGAGGACTATGTATTGATATCTTTATCTTACGGGACTGTTATTTTTCTTAAGGCCGTCTGCGTATCTCGTTCTGGTCACCAGACCGATGACATGACTCCCATCCACTCACGTTGTTCCCGCCACACCGCTGATTAACCAGAAAGTGAACGACTTGGGCGGGCCTAAGTATGTGGTGCCTGCACGTTTCTGTTGTTGTTGTCGGCCTGCCTTCTGCTTTCGGCCCGCACAAGCGATCTGACCGAATCACTCCGCTAAAAAGGCACCGCCAACAGCGCGCATGTCAGGCAGCCTGAGCAGAGTATCATCGATTGTGCGTCTTTCCTCGGAACTACAGTCTTGTTTTTGAACTGATTTTGCATCGTGCCGTGGTCGATTGTAGATCATCTTATCTCCTTGCACCTTGAAGTGCCAATCTATCTTGTTGACCGAGCCCTTGTGATCACACTTAAGATCCGTGGTACGTCATACTTTCCTCAAGTTCCCTTGTCTAATAGCCTTTTTACCAGTAGAGCCCTCACGAGCACGAGCCGAAATGGCAATGCACAGGAAGCTTTAGCCCGCATTGGAACGATTATCCACCTGCCAGCAAAATGAGTTGGAGAGCAACTATTACAATCTTAGTCTATCTGAATGGGCGTCGGATCGACCCGTTGCTTTTTCCAAGTAGGAGAGCGGGATCATACCACACAGCACTTTGAGGTATATAGAATCTTTATCTTACCTCGAAGCTCAAGTTTCCCCGCATTTTTTTGTCAGCCAACCCAAGCGTGGCGACGTCTAAAATCCTGGTTCCATTGATCGCTTCATCATTCCCCGTTGCGGTGCTGTTTCTAGCGCTCGATCATTTTCGAAGACATGGCCGCGAATCCCAATCACCGCCAGATAGCTGGACCTGATGGTGACTCGGGATCCCAGAACTCGAACCATATTGGGAGGCCGACATATATCACCTCTGGACAATTTCAAGGCCAGACGATTCGTGTTGAACTGGAGGAGCTGCAGAAGGCGGAGCGGGGCAGAAAGTATACTTACTGGGTTTGACCATCGTGTCGATGATGATTTATCGTCACCCAGGTATGCAAGAGTCGATCGGCGTCCACTCGATCCACCCCCTGCCGTCCTGCTCCGTGTGTTCGAAGTAAATCGCACAGATTCCGGAAGACAATGGGAGAGGGAAATCAAGCCCGAGTGAATACGGCATGCCATCTCATATTGAATGGTATCTGATGCGTTTTAATAGGAGCATAAGAAACATTGGAATCATGTGCACTGTCGATTTGTTTCCCGTTCCTGAATCTTTGCTTTCCTCTGACAGCTCATCTTCGACTTCACAATATTACCCGCGTGCTTCTATGTCCACTGGCGCGGACCCTCGATCGGCCGCACCGCTTACTTACTTCCCCTTACATCCGTACACAACTCAGGATGTCCACGCAGAAGAAGCGGCAATGGCTTCGTTTCACATTCCTCGAAGACAACCCCTGGTCCGACATTTGAACCCCAATGAAGTACCGAAGGATGTCGTGTTTCGGCTAGGAAATCACCTCGTCACGGAGTCGTCAAAGTTGACTCCGGCACTTGTCGGGGAAAAGTTCGTTGAACCTACCCTGGTCGAACACAAAGGGAAGAAAGCTCTGGTGTTTGTTTTTGGGGTAAACAAACCTCTAATATGATCAAGAATCGTGCTCTGATAATGTGGGTCCAAGGATCTTGCCATACAGCGCGAGGGCTCCTTCATATTGCGCTATCGTGCACTGGATATCTTCACTTTGAGCTCGGGGAGCAACCACCCTCCGATCCTGGCAGAGCTGTATGGGGGCTCTTTCAAGGTCTACTCGACCAGGGAATTCCCGGGCTTGGAACCTTCGACTGAGCTCACGAGGGTTTGTTTTCATTTCTTTATATCTGTGTTCAGATCTACGGTACTGAAGAAAACCCTGCCTTCCCCACTTAGAATTTTTCAAACCACGGAGTCCGCGTCACGTTACGAGATGCAGAACGCAAGTCGAAGAAAAGGCCTAATAGAGGCCCACCGATGTGAGCCCTGAAGGCCTGCCGAGCCCACTCAAGATATCAGTTTCAGCTTCAGTCTTCTTATGTTAACGAACTTCAATAATCCGAATCGTGCCCTCGCGTCACAATTTTAAATTTGGGTCTTGGTTAGTAATTCTTACCTTACTATAAAATAAGTAGTTGCTCTGTTTTTGTTTCTTCCTTGTGAATGCCACTAAATATGGCTGGCAACTGAGCTTGAATCTCTAGATCTTTTTTTTTTGTAAAGAAAAAAAAAACAAGGTTGTTTTGGTTATTTATTGAGGAGGGAACAGACAAACATTGAAACAAACGGTTTCGCGCGGCCAACACGTGGTGCAATCTGAATCTGTGTGGGGACCTCTTTTGATGTGAATGACCGCCACAAACTGAAATCCAACCCTGTTCCTTTCTGACGACCACCTCGTTCCGAAGTGCCGACGAGAATGCCACAGCAGCCTGACTCTGCGACCCCCACCAGGCTGTGCAGTATTAATGAATCGTTACTGGGGCAGAAACTCCGGATTGCGGGACGGTTTGGCTTGTGATTCTTTCTTGTTACTTCTAACTGACAGTAATTTGTTTTTCAAGAGTGCTTTCCTATGACGTTCTGACTGGTCTTTTCGTTCTCTTGGACAATGATAAAGCTGTTATGGTGGACGTTTCGATGGCGCTTGACGACAAATCGAAGCTGTGGGCGACTGAGCGGCTTAGCACGGTTATCGTTCTTGGACACTTGGAAAGGACAGAGGTAAAATTGACTTCGATGACAGCCAAGACGGAGGATGTTTGCTCATGATTCCGTTTGTCTGGAACCCTCGTGCTAGCAGGACCTTACTGTTCCTCAACTACCTCGAAGAATTCAGATCAATGGGCATCTTGTCATTCGTGCGCTCCTAGTGGTCCCTTGTATGGACTTGAACCTTGCTTTGTGGAATGCGGTGGTTGCAGAGGGAGAACGATCGTGATTGAATGAGGTTGGTGGGCGAACGATTCGCACAGTGGAGCTTCCAACGAATGCCATCAACATGCACGTTGTGATGCAGTACAGTGCTCGGTACAGTGTTGTATATTTATCGTCATTTCTGGAGACTCGGAAGTTGGAACCCTGAGGTGGCATACTTCAAATCTTGTTTGTATATATTATTCTTTAGCTGTTGGCAGAGTCGGGGACCCGCGCTTGCCCCGCTACTGGAACCCACTTATCGTCAATCCCGAAGACTCGGAACCCTGAGATGGCATGTCGGTGTCAGATGACGTCGATTGGGTGCCTCCCTCTTGGAAGCATGGTTCCGGTGGCTTGAGGGGTGTTGTGCGCCATGGCCATGGACGGCTGAGTGTGCCGCCACAGTGGTGGTGGCACCACGGCCACTGAGGGCAATAATGGCCACTGGGCGACGAGGCAAATTGTTGAAACGTTGAAGTGGCCGACCGGCGACTCAAATGATGGATTAGATTAGAGATCTCGGGATCCGATGACGATCGGAATTATCCTGAATTATCTAGTAAATATTCTGGACCCACAACTGTAGAAAGGAGGGGGTAGCGACGGAAAGAAAGAGGAAGTAAAGACTAGTAAAGAACAAAAAAGGCGGCAAGAGTAACAAAAGCGATAACAAAAGTAATGAGGACTCAGAAGGATTCCCACGGATGTAGGATTACCCTAAAAGGCAAGTGGCCTGCGTCGGGCGCACGACCATGATGCCTCGTTTATCCAGTTTATAACAGCTTATAACCCATTGACGCGTACCTCCCACCATCACCGCCAATAGCCCCGTCACTGCGAACACTCCCATCACCGATTTACCATCGCGATACCCGTCAAGCTTCCCCTCTTACCCCGAACCTTCACTGCTCCCACCATGTATTCCGACTGTGTCGCCTCCTCGTCGCGACATCCCCTTCACAGTCCCTCGGGGCCACCCAACCACTCATTCTCCTTCCCAACATCAAGCATCCGCAATGAAACTAGATTCATCCAGCAAGCCACCACCCTTCCGTCTTCATCATACAACACGCCTTCCACTCCCACCACACCTGCTCCCCCCCGCACAACTTTTTCAACGGCGGTGCCACAGCGAGTTCAAGTCTCGCCTGGTCTCTGGTTCGACGGGCAGCGTACCGTCCTTTGCGCTGCTCTACCAGAGGTGCAGCGAGTTCTCGCCACCGCGAGAAACACTCTAAAGCTGTCCCCCACATCCTCAGACGTCGTCTTTGCTCTAGCTGCATTGCACGTCTTTTATTCCCCGGGCGATCCAGCTCATTGGCTGTTTTGGAGTGATGAGCAGAAGAATAAGACTGCAGAAGTCGTTACCCGCATCTCATGCAAGTCAAACAGTCTTATCGCATCATCTGGTTCTTTTCAACTGACTTGCGTTTCACAGTGCATAACCCCCCTTTGATAACATCTCCCGTCGCATGGAACGGTACACCCGAGTACCTCTCAATTCTGGCTAACCACCACGGACCCACCTGGCGGCATGTTTTCGAGCCTAAGCCGTGGTTTACCATCATTGTTCCACCGAAAGCACCTACTCCCGTCAGGGTGCCCAATCTCCGAAAGCGCAAGGTTGCACCAGGCGCATTCCGCGAGCAATCGAAATCTCCGGCTATCGATGAGAGTGAGGAGGGGGACGAACCACCTCCCAAGAGGGTTAGGACAACCCGTCAGGTCACACCAGACAGGGCTGACTCTGCGGGATGCGCCAATGCGTTCGTAGAGGAAGAGAGTGCTCCAGTGAGACCAAGTCGAGCGAAGGCAAGGTCAAAAGTATCCACAGCCACTTCAACGACTCATCCACTGCTCGATCAGAGTCAGGACTTTGCACCAGCAACTCTTCCCGACGCGATGGTCGAAGATGACCCGCCCATTGACGAATTGCCAGCTACAAAACGAGCCAGTACCCGTAAGCGGCGCAAAATCAGCCCTGCATCCCGGTACCCACACGCCATCATCTCTTCCAGAGAAACGTCCTCTTCCCTGGGAGAAACTCTCATTCCCTCAAATACGTCTCATTCTTCTTCTCCTCCTCCAACGCATTCCCGAAATCGATCAACCTCAGAGGCGTCCGCAAAGACGGCCGTTGAATCGGATGAAAGGCGATCAATGTCTGTTTTATCATCGGAAACGGCAGTGGAAGCGTTGAGCTCCAAGAAGAGGAAGCCAACTGCATCCGTAAGTGAAGAAGCGAAAGAACTGGATGAAGGGACGCCGCCAGTGGACGCTGAGGAGGGGATGGTGACTCGCGGTCGAGCTTTACGCGCTCGGCCCAAGATCACACACGTGGATCCGTTGCTCGAGGCGGCGTGTGGAGTGACGAAACTCGACAAAGCTGCCACTGCTAAAGCGCCGCGGGCACGAAGGATAAAGGTATAGCGGCGCCTTGCCATAAACAACGGCCAATATTATAGGAAGGAAACTAAGGATATCTTGTTTATCTCTGCCAACCGGATTGTAGGATTGGGACTCAGAGGTCTCGCATCGCCAACATTGAAGCTTGTATCGCGAAAATAGAAAATGTATAGTACCGTCTTTTTTTTTTTTTTGTACATTTTGGATATGTAGGAATTTTTAGGATTTGAAGCGACTGGATATAATTATCGCTGGAACTCTTTCTTACGCGTGAATATCTCCGATTTTGTCTGGAAAAGGGTGTTGGACGCGTGATTTTAATTTTGAGAGTCCCACCACGTGACCGTACCTTCCCCTGTTCCGAAGCTCCACCACGCACACTCCACCTCTACCTCAGCTTACTCTTTGTCTTTTGACTGAACATTTGGGTAGATACTTGTACAGCGTAGCACCAAGCGCCTCATATGTCTCCTTGGACCAATGAGCATCGAGCACCGCCAACGTGGAGATATCGCCGACCTACTTGCACTTCCGACTTCGTTTCCTCCACACACACGTCAAAGCGAACTCCATGTACTCACGCCGCTAAGGTCGCTTCCCCTGTGGCTGAACCATATGACGCATTCTTAGTGGTCGAGAGTCTGTCAGGTGCGCTTCAGTTCCAGGACAGCCGTCAACTTGCGCGTTACGACAGACTTCAGTCCTCGAATGCCGACGCGAGTGCCGACGCGTTGAAGCGCAACTCATGTACTTATGGTTGGTTGTTTCGTTGCACCACACGTAGAAGTGCATCCTTTTCACCTCGTCAACGTTCGCTCCTCTGATAGAAAAGTATGTTCTCATTCCAAGTTTTCATTCCTTCCACTTCCCGAGGGTGACAGGTGGACCGATGGCAGGTGTTCCATCACGAGAAGAACATGACGGCGGGTATGACAAGTGAAAACGCCGACTGACATAAAAGGGTTTGCAACTCACACACTTTCTACCCCTCTGAAATTCTTTAGTCTACTTATCACCACAGGTTTTTCTATCTTTCCATCTGGATTCAGACTTCCGGCGTTGGTGATAGGCCTGCACGCTTTTCGTTCTCGATGAGGTGCAATGGACCTTGGTGCGCCAGACCTGGCGTAAGCCGGGTCCGATTTACTACCGACCCAACGTCCGCTCTGAACTGATGTTTAGCAGAACCACACAAGTGTTATCTATCTCTTCTCTGCACAACTTTAAGGATTTGGATGACCGTCTTTGGATTGAGGAACTCGGCGCCGTCTATACCGGAGTGGACTCCAAGCCTGAGTTGGACTCCGGGACTTCACCTCCGGTTTCAGGCAATGGGATGCCCTTGATTAACTGAAGCTATTTTGTTTCCGGAATCTACTATGCGCGGTTCGTGACTCCCGAATGGCCATCTTCTTCGACAAGTGGGGGGTCATGTTTCTTCCTCCACAATGAAAGCTGTCACTTTGGGCTTCTCTTGAATTAATTGGGGGTGCAAGCTCATAGTCAGGTGGTAAAGCCGTAAGCTAAATTTTCCATTTAGATCAGTCGCCCCAAAATGCGGAAGATCACTCTGAAAGTTGAAGAGAATTCTAGCTCTCTTCTATCAGTCGTATCTCCTAACCAAAGTAGCCGAGCAAACGTTTTGTAGACGTGAGAAGCATGTGCGTGCGCACATGGCGTGTGTCTCGACTCTCGATCTTCTTGGTCGATGAAAAGCTCGTGCATCCTCAGAAGGATGGGTTCCATGCAATCACTATCATGTCTGAGATCTGAATAATGAAGGTTTCCACTTTGTAGGAGGGTGCACCAAGAGGGCTAGGCTGGTGAATACTGGGGAAGGAGAATTCAAGTTGCACTGATTGGGAGTGTGATCTCAGATCGCAGTGCGACCCGGGACAGCGGCGTGATCGGATAAGATGAATATGAGGTGGTTTGGTGGTGCATGGCAGCCTCCTACCCATTCATTGCGCCGTGGTTGAGTCATCTGAGGGGTGAATGCAATGTTTTATCTAAGTGATTTGGGCAGATTAGTAATACTGATAAGAATGATCCGAGATAACACCGACAACTTTAAACTGCTCAACCACTGTGCAACGCCTGGCACAAAACATTTGTAAACAAATGGTGCCACAGCGCGGAGTCTCAAAACACGTCGCATTCAAGTTATGTCAGCACGCTTGGGCAACGCGCTACCCAAGCGCTATTACTCACCACCACCACAAAGCTTCCTCGTGAACACTCCAAGCATACCTAATAAATTTCATTTGACAATCTGGAGGTTGAAATATATTGGGTTGATGAAGAAGTTAGTGCATATACTTGTAATTGAATGGGTGGCCAGATGTATTTGTGAATCTTGTCTGCAGTCAGGTATCAGTAAAATAAATCTTTTCAAGTCAGTATTAAAAACATGACCCCAGAAGTTTGTTTATTGTCTTTCCTGCGACATAAATTGTCTTTGATCATCAGGTCAAATTTAGATGTACTACAATCATATGGACATCCGCTAAAATTCAAGCTAAAACTTCCTGTTCACAATATAACTTATTGGGTATGTTTGGAGTATTCACGAGGAAGCTTTGTGGTGGTGGTGAGTAATAGCGCTTGGGTAGCGCGTTGCCCAAGCGTGCTGACATAACTTGAATGCGACGTGTTTTGAGACTCCGCGCTGTGGCACCATTTGTTTACAAATGTTTTGTGCCAGGCGTTGCACAGTGGTTGAGCAGTTTAAAGTTGTCGGTGTTATCTCGGATCATTCTTATCAGTATTACTAATCTGCCCAAATCACTTAGATAAAACATTGCATTCACCCCTCAGATGACTCAACCACGGCGCAACGAATGGGTAGGAGGCTGGGTGCATGGATTGTAATTTGTAACGCAATAGCAGGCAATGTGTTGCCATTACTCTGAGTAGGAAGTGGTTTTGTGAATGGAATGAAAGTTGGAACACCTAAGCGTATGGGGACTGTGGGAGGGACTAGTATTCTGCGGTGATTTCCAGTCGGCAGGTAATCATAGCGGATTTGATATGAAATTTCCGAAGACCTAATAAAGAGTGTATGAACTTGTGCCTGGATTTAGACTAACCCCCAGACCAGGTACAAGAGAAATACTGAGAGATTTATTGTTGCAATTGTTCACTACGACGACAATAGGGAAGGGTACAAGCGCAGGCGAAAACGGGGAATCAAAATTTATGGAGGGGAACAACAGCTGCATTATAACTGTAGTGCAAGGATCATGTGTGGGTCTCTGGTGGACTTGAGGGCTCCGATGTCGGTGCGCGAAATGACCGGTTGTGTGTCAAATGATATAAACTGATGTGAGAGCAATGAAGAGAAAGAGAGGATTTATTGAGGAGTACCCATTGGATTTGCATAGGTAGGGTTATTGTTGCAGAGCATTTGTTGTAATACATACCACTGCGTTGTAAACGGTGGTCTTTGCTTCCGCCGTAACAGCGTGACAGACTTGAGTGACACCCATTTCTCATTTCATTATTGCGCGCCCTTCCCTTGTCCTCTCCCACCACCATCCTCCCCGAACTATGCGCCAGACGGGCCCCCCAGCACAGAATAGCATCCCCTCATCATCGGGCAAGCTCAGGAAACGGTGAGCTTCCAGTTCACACTGCCACCACACTATCTAACTCGTCCCCGACAGGAGATGGACCCGTGAAGAGCTGCTCAGAAGCCTTGAGGTCGGCTTTGTTCATTCCTCTACTCCACGCAGACCTTATTGACCTGTTGAAAAGTTGCTGGGAAATCTCTCTGCACCTTTGCCCCACACCCTGCCACATTCCCCTCCCGCATCTCGGTCCTCTTCGCCGGTCCCTGGCTTCAAGCGCAAAGCAGACTCTTCATCCGATCCAGACACTGCCAAGCGTCCCAGGACGAACTCTTTCTCTGACCGCCAGCGCCGCCAGCCTCTACCTCAACAGTCCCATCACTCTCACCATGAGCAGCCGCAACAGCCCCATCACCCTCATCCCACCCAACCCCCATCATCTCATCTCCGAGCAGCCTACTCTTCTACAAACCCTTCACGCCCAGAACCCTGTGAGGATGGCGAGGTCCGAGAAGAACCCATCATCGCTTCCTCTTCCGCATCAATGTCATCACAAGGCCCCGCCACAAACGTTCCCATCCGCCGCCCGAGAAAGGGAAAGCCATCCTTGCGTCATTTTGACAACTTACATGACAAGTACCACAGTGCTGGGCGAATGCTAAAGTATTCCGGTGATGCTCGTTTCTGGTCGACCTACTCTGCGACACACAAGGAATACAGACCACTGCCCGACCCGCCACCACCGGGTTCGTCGTACCATAAGCATGGTGGCTTGATTGCTCGCTTGGAACTCGTAGATGCGTTGGTTTGTTTCACATACTCAATGTGGAATAGGGACTACAGCCGCCGCTTTTGCAACAGCGATACATGGGGTACCATCGAAGCCTTCCTTGGCTGGTGCAAGCAGAAATGGCAAGCCGAAGAAGGCATCAGTGATGCGGAGAAGGCGTTTCTTGGATTGATGTAAGCTCAGTCATTAAAGTGTTTTATGCTCTCTCATAACATTGCTCGCAGTTGGATGATCGAGTCCTGTATACAAGGGCGGAAAGTGGTCTACTCCATGCGACAGAGTGTGGAAGCTGATGTGGACCATCTCGTGAATCGTGTCAAAGCTAAAATTGCGACCGCTGCGGAAATAGCTTTGAAGACTGGCCCCAGTCCAAAGTCGCAGCCCACGCCGCCAATGCTCCCTTCTCCAGCGAGCATCGCCGCGCCTAATAGCGCAAATTCAACGCCCACAAATCGAGATAGTGATACTCCCAATGTCTCTAGTGGTCGCCTGGACGCTGCACCGGCACAGCCTGCTACGGCTCGTCCACGTTTTTCGGGTCCCGCCCTCGTTCCAATTCCTCTGATACCCGAGTACCTCGTTAAAAGCCCCGACCCTATACCAGAGCATGTCATGCTAGCCATGGCCGCAGTCACGGATCCCGTTGGTCCAGTGTTTGTCCAGGACATGAAAGATGTTACCAATCGGTTGACATCGGCCGGCTGGTGCATGACTAATGGACAGGCAACCCTCAATCTTCCAGTCCTAAAGCGATGCTTTCCAACGACGTTCGCGCGAATAATATATACGTCCCTGTTGCCCACCGAGGAGCACGAACCTGATTTCGAGGACGAGGAGGGCGAGCTCTTTTGGCCTGGTCAGATTATCACAGGCGAAGGCCTTGGTTGGCTCTGCCTCATGGGAAAGGCGATGATCCTTGAGTTTGGCAAAGCCTATGATTACAAGGGACTGAACGGTGTAGTCCCGAAACCGGAGCAGGCTGAAGCTGGATCCGTTGGTCCGCCTCCTCAAGCGCAATATCGATCTAATGTGACACCTCAAGGACACCACCCACCCCCATCCCTGGCATACAAGTGGTAGCCTTGGTACAAGTGAGCATCTCTGACGTGAAAGTAAACGGCATAACTGCGCAAATGTATCTTTGATCTACTGCACAAACTCAGAGCACTCTCTCTTGCTGTTTGGAGCTCAAAATCTATGACCCGCAATCAAAAGTTGCATAACTGTCGACAAGCAACCAAAAGCCCCTTGTGCTGAAACCCCTTTTTTGGCGGCTCATATGAAGCCTCACTGGCCCTGAGCAACGCCACTTCATCCGAGATCTGATCATTCTACATATTTTCCGTCCCCCTCTGTAGCCCTAGACGCACACGCACGAAGCGACATGCAATTCCCAAAACAAACAATCGTGTTTCAACTCCTTGTATACCACATCCAATTACCCCTTCCCACCCACCCAAACAATCATCGGAACCTGCATTTCATATCCTCCTCCACCTGCCTATCTTTTTCAATTGCTGCTCTAAGTCCTGTTCTATCCCACTTTAACGAGATACACTTTTTTTAAAACTCCATTCCCGTGTTCTCGCTCTTGGAGGGATTGCAACTGTCTGATCAAAACAAAATCGATGACTTCCGCTTTGAAAGATAAGATCAAGTGACTGCAACGAGTCTCTGCAGCATGGGAAGGCGTCCACCCTCTTGCGTTGTTCGTTGATCGACAGCAAAACTTTATCGCTTCCTGAAGCTCTGGGAGTTCACGCACTTCTGCGCACCCTTATATACACCATCCATCCACTAATTCCACAATGGGAGGCCTCTTCACTTTATATTCAATCATATTCCACCAACTTACGTTACTTCCTGCGCCTCCTGCCGGACACACCAGCTTTCTTGCAACATACTTGGGCTTTTATTTTATATCTTATCTTTCAGTCGTTCAAAAGCATAAAGTAGCCTCTTCTTGTTTACCCTGCATCTGTTTGTCGTGTTGTAATTTGTTGCTCTGAAATCGAAATCAATCAATATCGAACGTAGGGTGTAAGGCTTCCGAATGGTCCCAGGTTACTCTTGTTGGACGGTGTTTTTCTTGTTGGAAGGTGATTTACAACCCCTAAGCCGGGTAAAAACCCAACAGAGAGCAACGTATCATCATCTCACAAGCTAAAAATGACCATAGCTGTCTCGCCATGGAGGGATGCGAGGTGCGCTCTCGATTGGGGCTTATTGCGCAGGAAGAACGATGGAGGATGTGTCCTTGGGGATCCATTTGGTTTTCAGAATTATTTGTTTTTTAGGAGCATAACGGTTTTGGCATGTAGTTAAACAGGCAGCATGGAGAAGTCATGAGTGGGCAAACATGCAATAAAGTCAAAAAAAGGTGACAATTGTAAAAGGCGTCGCTCCCCCCTTTGCTTGATGAACCAGCAGAACCAAAAACAAATACGGTAAATCACCGATTGGACTTGGCCACACGCTCGAGCTCGTCCTTTTTCTGTAAGTGATCATAGGTAAGTCGCTGCGCGATAGAGAGGGAGATAAACCAACCTTGATAGCATATGAGTTTGACGATCCCTTGGCGGCGTTGATAAGTTCGTCAGCCAGGCACTCAGCGATTGACTTGACGTTGCGGAAAGCGGATTCACGTGTCTATCAAGAAGAGTTAACAATTGAATCCGTGAACTGGCTGTGCAGTACGAACACCGATGGTAAGCAGGGAGATGGATTGGTTGACCCGGCGGAGGGGGGACACATCGACGGCCTGACGACGAACGGTACCCTGCGATCCGATACGGGTGGAATCCTCTCGGGGTCCAGTGTTGACGATGGCGTCGACCAGAACCTACAAATCCACGTAAATTTGTTATTCGGAAGCGAATGCAAAGCCAACGCACTTGAATGGGGTTCTGGTCGGTGAGGAGGTGGATGATTTCGAATGCGTGTGCAACAATGCGAACGGCCATGAGCTTCTTGCCGTTGTTGCGGCCCTTCATCATCAAGCTGTGTTCACGAAGCCAGTATTTAAGAAAATGAGTTTGCGCCCATTACAGAATGTGCGCACCTGTCAACCAATCGCTCGACAATGGGCATCTGCGCCTTCTTGAACTGCTTTTTGGCGTAACGACCAGCCGTGTGAGGGAGATAGACGGCATGGCGGACTTGGATGTAGTCCGTGAGGGAGATATCCTTCACCTCAACACTGAACGTTCATGACATCAACAGAGCTCTCCCATATCCTGCGATAGAACTTACTCCTGAGTATCCCACTTGCCGAAGAGTTTAACTTCTTGACCGAGCCTGGAGATGTCCTTGGGGAGAGTAGTGGCCATTTTGATAGGTCTTGAGGAGGATATGGAAACCGCGAAGGCCTTTAGCGTTGAAAAAAAGATGTTAGTTTGACGTCGAGCACAGTATTGAGCAACCCAATCTCACCCTCGAGCGTGTATTTGCACTTATTGTTCACACCAAAAATCAAGGTTTGAGGCGTCGTCGGCATTTCCCGGAAGACTGTATAGTTGCTCGCCTATTTCAGAAACCAAATTGCCTATTATATATGTATTCCCGTCTGTTTCTGGAACAGGCTTACAAGTTACAAGTAATATTACAGACCAATCGTTCTAAGTACAAAAGCTTCATGCTCCAGCGTCTGGAGGGGTATTCTCGTTCCCAATGTGCCCAGCCTTCACGTTGTGGGCGTTTCCGAGATCTTCGAATACGACCTTGGTATCTATGTTCCTTTCTGCCGTAGCCTTGACAAGCTCCATTCTCAACTCATGCTCCTTCTCAGCTCTCTCTTCTGCCTTTCTTCTGATACTGACCTCTCGCTTAATCTGATCCAATGCATACGTCTCCAATCGACGCGCATCGTCGCGCTCCTTTTCAAGTTCATCAAGTTTCCGTTGAAGCTTCCGGCGTAAATTTCGTTCATGTTCATTATCTTCCTCAAGCTTGCGTTTCACGTTCCGTACTTCTGAAAGGAGGAGCGCTTGATCATGATTTCGATCTCTCTGAGATTGGAGCTCGCGTTCAAGTACTCGATGTTGAGACAACGAAATTGAGTAGCCAGGCTTTGTAGGTATTGCACCAAATGGCTTCGTAGGGGTAGAAATTGAGGGTGTTCCGGGGGTGGTCGGCGAAACGGGAATCGGTACTTTCAATCGGCTGGCCAAGGGGCTAGTTGGAATGGATCGGCTGGCCGAGGGGCTAGTTGGAATGGACCTCGATGAGAGACGAGAAGAATCGGTTGCCATAGTTGACGTCGTTTGAGTGGGTGCAACGTTGAAAGGCTGCAATCGCGCCAACGTTCCTGGGGGAGGCGCACCCTCGCCGAAAACCCTCTGAAGCCATTTTTGTGCGGCTCGATAATGAACCGAAGCAGCAGCGGTGTCTTTCTTTTCCTTTGCTTTCTTGGCGAGTTCAACTTCGCAACCCGACAGCATTAGAAAAGCTGGTTTGAGGTCTTGCTCTGAAACGCCTCTTTTCATAAGTTCTGAAGTCCCAGATTTGTCGATAGAACCTATATGCGAGGCAGTTATGCACTCTTACCTGTGGTCATCGCATCCAGAACGCTTACGGCAGCTGGAGTGTTTGAAGAACGACGATAGTTTGCAGCTACGATCATCCAATTGCCCCTTTCGCTTTGTGTCAGCTTTAGGATATCTATAATTACCTGCGGATCTTGTTGGAGTTCTTGGAGGTCGAATGTGATAGCCCCGCCCGAAAGACTCATTGTGATGGTATTTGAAAAGGAAAGGGGAAAGGCTGAGGTAGACGGTGCCGCGTCAGTCGAAGAAACAACTACTGTTGGCGCCTGACTATTCAAATCGTCCTTGACATTGGTCACGGGAGTCAATAGTGGAGTGCTGGAACTAGGGTGGCGGGGCGTGACGTGCGCGTCGCCACCCCCGGTTCCACTTGACTTCGATGAACCTTGCATTGGCATAACTAGTGGTTTACTAGTATACGATGCTGCGTTGGAGAGGTTCCGATCTCTTGAAAATTCCAAGTGCATGACCCCAGAGGCCTCCGCTCTAACGACGGAGGTAGAACCGCGGCGTCGATCAAGGGTGTCCTTGGGTGCATTGGAGGTGCTTGTTCTGCGCGGTCGTCCATAAGAGTCAAAGTCAGAGGGATTTGTAGATCGATACTGTTTTATCAACTGAGGATTCGTGCTGATTGGGTAGACACGGATCCCTACACCGCCGAGCTCAAGACCTATTGCACGTTCGGCGTTTTCGATGTTCGTGAATTTCATAAAGTAAAGAGACGCTCCAGAGACACCAGCGTCATAGGGGTATAAGGAAGGTCTTCAGGATGGGCGGTTAAGCAGTAGAATCTTGATTACAGAACAGAGCCTTGCACCGCAGACGTACATTTCACCACATCGAGCGAAAATGCCGCGAATATTCAGAGGCTCTTTGGTGTGATTTTCCACTTTGAGGACAGTCTTGAGTAAATCCATAACCGAGGGTGACGGATGATGCGAAGTTATTTTTAGCGGTAGCAACGAAAAAGATGCGGATAATTGTACCGCCTCTACCAGAACCATGATCAAAACGAAACATACGCATCAGCGTAGAAAGGCGTAGAACTAGCATCTACTAGCATCGCAAAAATCAAGACGCAACGAATTCCATTCCATTTATTACCCCGAGACTCCGATCAAGCCGGGAAAAAGCTTGGCAAAAGGAGACGCCGAGTCCAATGCTGTCCAATGCTCCGATGACAACACATGGATGTGCCTTGTGCTGCGAGCGTGCCGCTTGACAACATATAAAGGAGGTTGCGGGGGCAACAACCCACTTCAAACCACCGTCCATCTTGTTCTGTTTTTTTAAAAATCATACCGACCGTCATGCCCATCCTTCGTGCTTTCGCTGTTATCTCGCTGGCTGCTTACGCTTCAGCTCAATCGTAAGTCAACACTCGAGGCAAATGAACTGTTTAATGACCCGTTATTCAGCCTATCATCGGCATGCACAACTGCATTGACGTCCGTTGCCCTTAATCCCGATGCCGCTGCTTGCCTGAGCCCTTCTTCACTAATTCCAATTGCTACTGGAGGCGCTAACAAATCCGTCGTCGCACCAATTAACAATTGGTTGACTGCCGTCTGTGGTGCACCGGCTTGCAGTAACGCAACCATTGCTGCGGTCGTGACAAACATCACCACTGGGTGCGCCACAGATTTGGCCGCTACGGGATTCACGTCTGATCTTACGCCAACCATTACTACTCTGGTGGAACAATATTACCCAACTGTGCGGCAGGTCATTTGCTTGAAAGAGTGAGTGCTCGATGTGAAAGGCCCTTCCCCTTGGCACTAACAACATTGTAGTGGAAGTACAAACTGCATCACTGAAACCCTTACCAACATTGAAGCCATTGTGGGCCCCCTCACTCTCACAAACATCCTCTCCATTGCGGCCAACCCTCCCAGCACCATTCCCACAAACATCACCTGCTCGAACTGTATAAAAGCGGCATATAACATTATTGCCAAGGACGTTCCTAGCATTGTTTCCGAAGCTGCGCCAGCTTTGCAATCACAATGTGGTGCCTCCTTCACGGGTGAGTTTGCGAAACGAACGTAATTTTCCGATGAACGCTAAGGCTTTAACAGATGGCGCTACGCCTTCGGGAATTAGTGAAAGTGCCACCAATGCCGCATTAGCCTCAACCAGCTCCAAAGCTGCCGCTGCTGGTTCAGTGGCCATGCTCTCCCAGGGACTTGTTGCGGGTCTTGCTGCGTCGGGTCTGGTCATTGGCTCAACCTTGTTCACCTTGCTGGCTTAAAATTATGAATTCGATTTACGTGGACTCTGGAATCCGATATTTCATGGATTTGTGGACGCTATAAGTACTGGATGACCGTGCCGCTATATATCTCCAAAGCAGTACTACATACGACGATACTTTAGATGCAGGAGGAATGTCTACAGAAAAAATGTCAGGATAGTAATAAATAACGTGAATCGTAGACGAGGGAACAAAGCCGATGTAATGAAGAAGAGAGAGGGGATGGTAATTGCACATTTTGAGGATCTTGGTAAGGATTGATCGATGATCAACTGTGCGTTGTAGAATTCCTCCGTTGAGTAAATTATTGAAGACAGACGTTCAATGGACCGCATAAATGCGAGGCACTGACCCTGAGTCACGTGTACAGGCTGGATATATCACAGAGGGGTGATTCTGGTGAACTGCCGCCGTGCATCCACTGGTATCAAGTGGCCTAACGCTTGCACATCATCTACAATTCCCAATACCCTCTCCATTTAGCATTTCCAAGCATCGTTGCACTCATGGCCTCACCTCTAACCCCAGCTAGAAGAACGTTCGACATCCCCAATACTGAGACTGGCCTCGCAGAATGGACCAGTAAGATCAAGGCGATGCAACGGCAAGTTGACGCAGATGAGGAAGCAGAACAAAAACGACTAGAAGAAGAGATTGCTGCATCAAGGAGGGCTCGTCTACGCAGAAGCCGCGGTAACACTCCTAGTGATAGTCCAAACATGTGTAAGTTCAACTTGAACTTGGTTCAGTACGTGACAATGAACTTACCTTCTTCTACTCACACGAAAGCCAGGGATTCAGATCGGCATAACCACTTGAGCGACGCCCCCGAGATCGATGAGCCAAAGTCGATTCCAAACCGACAGAATGATGCATTGCAGAAAATCATTAGCAATAATCATGTTTTCAATCCCGACAAAGGATCATCAGATACCTTGTCGACGCGACTCCCGACGGCGAAAAAGCCCGAATCTATATCTCTCGCTGCCTTTATGGGAGGTCGTGCGAGCGGACCCAAATTGAATCGCCATGCTCCTCAACAAGACGCTCATGATCCAACTCAGTTTGACCAACCAGATACAAGGGCACCACATCCGATTTTTGGAAAGGGAGGGGTGGCTATGCCTGGCATGGCTACGAAGAGTGGAACCCGGGAGAGCACACCTTCGGCTTCCAGTAAAGAGGACTCTGACCGATCCCGTCAATCAAGAGGCAGCTCAGCTTCCGCGACGTCTTCAACTGCTCAAAGATACGCCAACAAACCGTCCTTCTCGGAAAGTGAACCTCATCGGACGCCTGAAACAGTTATAACCCCCGCGGCTACGCGCTCAATGGAGAAGGAGAGCTCCAAACCCCCACGCGATAAGCTTCCAACAGCAAAGTTGTACGTGAAGGGACAGAGGGAGCCCGAGCAGCATGCGATCTCTGCACATAACGCTGGGATTCGGGAACGTACAACGAGCACTCCCATCGCTGCCCCAGCTGACAACTTAGGGGAATCTCCAACTGTGAGTGCCCGGCCTTTGGGAAGTGACGCTTTCTCGCGCACATCGAACCCTGTAGCGCCAAAATATACCCCTATGAGAGACCGTACCATCTCAACACCTTCCTACATGGCCAATGAGAGAGAGCCTATGATACCCAAAGAGCCTCGGCAAACTTTGATTCCTCAATCTTCGCGTCCATCTACTTTTACGCCACCCTCTCTGGCGAGACCAATTCTCCCGGAAGCTCGCTTGCCATCGCAAACGCCTGTAATTCCGGCCACACTGATCGCTTCTCCGGCCTTCCAAAGGTCCCAGCTTCAAAAGGACCCATCTCCGAGCATTAGTCGACTTCAGGGACGCGGCTTTGTTCAGAACATGGTGAAGGCCAGCGTTCAATTAGAACAGCAGTCGGGACCTTCTCCACCTGACAAACCTGACAAATCTCGGCCAGCGAATGGCGGACGGAAGAGTTCTGTGCTGGATCGTTGGCAACCTGGTACACAATCAAATTCTTCGCCCACTTCTTCCCCCATGACTTCACCTTCCCATCGGCAAGATGCTTTCCACTCTTCTCCAGTGAGAAGATTTACAACGACAAATAATAAGGATCTTCCCACTGAATTGCCACATATGCAAAAGCCAGTCCCAGCGCCTACATCTCTCAAATCTGTAGCATCTTTACCCTCCTTACTGAAGTCAGGGCCTTCAACCCCCATCAAACCTCTCACCCCCAGGACGCAGGAGATAATCAACAAGATGCCTCCTGAAGGTGATCTTGGCTCTGCTACCACTATGTTTGTCGTCAAACCTAGCAAATCTTCGACACGATTGCCAGCTGTTGACGAGCTGGGGGTGAAGCATACTGTAATTCCTACTTTTGGGAACCGTAAAGGCCAGTTTCGTGCTTCTCTGGAGACGGCAGCTTCATCAGGAAAGCCGTTGATTCATGTGCGTTAATCCTGGTAATGCTTTATGTCGGAATTTACTCACATTCATGTATTTTCTCTGGTCCTTTTCCCATCCGGATTATATCCCTACTACAATCATATTTTTTTGCATGCTTTCCTTCCTCCCTTGTTTGTGTGATAGCCGACGAAAGACAGAGCTCGAAAACCCAAGAAGTACAGCGCCCAAACTAGTTCAGAGCTTCCACAAAAGTCTTCGCCCTTATCTTGGATGCAGAGACCAGCTCAGGTGGCCATAGATGACAGTTTGCCTTCCGCAACACTTCCCTCAAGTTCGCCCTCCAGTGGGGGCTTTGCAATAAATGATGCCCCCATATCGCAGAAAAAGCAGCCATCTGCTGAAGCGATCTCTAAAGAACCCATCTCTGATTCAAAGGTTGCCCGTGCCACAAAGGAGTGGGCGAGAGCAGCTCAAGCCAAAACGAAAGAGGTAACGGATTCAGGGAATCTCTTAGCCGAATCTAGGTTGAAACCCTCGGGGATGCTCAAGCAACCCCTTCCAGGTATGGTACTCTCAACAGCACGAGTCGACGAGGCCAGTTCACCTCCCGAGCGCTCCCCACGATCGGTTTGGGCCGGGCCTGTCACTTCTAATCTCCCCCAGAACCCCCATGCTGAGTCCAGGTCCAAACCTTCAGGAATGCTCAAACAACCCCTACTAAACATAGCTCCCCCAACAGCGCCATTTGACGAGGCTAATTTCCCCCAACAGCGCTCCCCTCGACTGGATATCGCAAGGCCAGTCGCCTCAACCCCCATGGATGCGCGGGATAGTGGGGCCATTGTAAACGCATCTTCGAAACACAATCGCATCCCCAGTACAGGGAACCGCGCTACAGTTATGGATGTTGCTCAAGCACTTAGCGATCATCCAGCAGTGGTCGGAAGGCTGGATGTTTCACCAACTTCGATCGTTGTAGAGACTGCGTCAACATCAGTCATGGAGCCAATGAAGTCTCGCAGTACTATGCCGGCAGAGAAACGCAAATCTAGCTACGAGAGATACTCTGCTGTTGTTTTACCACCACTGAAAGAGGAGGCCACACCTACGTCATCTCCTTCTGGTACGTTATCTGGTATAAGTGCACCCTCCCTTCGCAATGAGTCAGTAAATGGCGGTGCCGACTCTGCGCGAGTCGGACAAGCGCAAAACGTTATTCATATAAGTGAGTTTTTCGCTCCTTCGAAGAGTATCGCTTGAATATATTGTGTAGATCACCAAGACGAGTCGCTACCCGAGGTTGACATTGCATCTTTAGCCAGACCACAGTTCCACACGTTATCACTGCCACCCGACACACAGACCATTTCGGTGGACGTAATTGTCATCAAAGGCGCCACGGCAAGTACTCTTTCGCAAAACTTGGACATTTTCTATGACACAGAGACATTGGCTGTTGTCAATCGTACAAAGTCGAAGAGTACTAGCTTGGCGTCGACGACAGTTTGGGCGTGGATAGGAAAACGAAGCCACTGGGGCGAGAAGGAGGAGAAGAAGCTACAAGAACTAGCGAAGCATTATGGAACAAGCCCTGTGCGTCTTCACTTTCGTCTGTCTTAATGACTGATTAAACTGGTACAGTCCCTTGTTTACCAAAACTCCGAACCGATTGAGTTAGTTTTCGCTCTGGGTGGGCGGCTGGCTGTTCGTCAGGTATGCTAAGCCTAGATAGACTTGCACCTCGGCACAGTCGTTAACTTTGTACAACTCAGGGAACTCGGACGCACTGGACACCCGAAAACACAACAATGCATTCGGTCAGATTGTCTCACGGCGTCATATTGATCGACGAGCACGAACTGGTACGATCGATAGCGTCCTGTAAATATTTAAACACTAAATGGGCGATGTTCACTCCAGAACGTTCGCAATCTGTGTTCTGGATTCTCCTACTGTCTCACAATCCTGGATACGGTATACGTATGGCATGGCTGTGGCTCAACTGATCTCGAGAGGAAGGCGGCCATCGAATATGCCGAAGGCCTTGTCAGGACATCGGCCCCGCCGGTGGAGCTCCTTGAGGGTGAGAACGATACCGATGAAATGTTCTGGATGATTCTCGGAGACGAACAATTCGCAAAAGCCGACTATTGGCAATGGAGAAAGACTTCCCCCGTCATTGATCCAAGCATCTGGAAGGTGGAGGCGAGCCGCAATAAGCATGCAGTCAGTCTATTATATTTTCGACGTTGAGTTACCACTGATCTTCCTGTGGTAGATAACACCTGTAGAGACCTTTTCGGAACGAAGCTTCAACCAGCAATCAGCTTATATCCTCGATTGTATATGGGAGTTGTTTGTGCTGGTGGGCACTGAAGCCCGAGATCGGAGGCAAGACATCAGGCTTGCGATAAATGTTGCCGTGGTATGTACTTTTCCTCCTCTTGTATTCGTCACATCTAACTGTGGTCTTTGTTCAGAAACTTGCGAAACGAGCAGCGTCGGAGCGACCATACAAACCTACAGTCCATGTTCTCGTACTTCCCTCGCAGCTGCCCCTCGACCTTCGGCTCAGTGTTCGTTGTTTGGATGAAGTTTTCTTGGTATCGTTTATCCCCTCTTTCGCTTTCGCGTTGCTCACCTCAGTGGTATAGAATAACGGTGAAGTACCGGATCATATGAATCTACTATCTTCTACTGAAGCCTCAAGTCATGTGAGTGATTATTCTGAACTGTTCTCATCGTCGTCTGACTTGCGTCAGTTGGATACTTATACTTGGGATCGAAGCGCTTTAAAAGACGAGGCCATGCTTCCGCTGGGTGTCGCTGTAACGGATATACCTTGATACCAACTCAATCCATTCTATATCTGTATAAGTTTTTGGATCATTCAAAGTATTTGGCGTAATCATAAACCAACGTGGGCGCATTACGGAGGGATATTAATTAGATAAGTTAGTAGGTATAGTATAATCAAGGCCACGGCTCCCAACTCTTAACCATACCACTTGTCAAGTTTTGTCCTTGCGGGGGGGCGTTGGGGTATCATGGACCTGGTAATGTTGAAAACTTCGATGGCTCGCTAAACACCGATCAATAAATTACCCTTGCGGGTCAAGTAAGCAAGACTGACGCTCCAGGTCGCCATATCAAACTCCAGAACCATCTGTTGTTTCTTCAAGCCGCCCTGATAATCTTCATCTGAGGGTGGTTCGCACATGTCTGGCAAAAAATAGATGAGGAGATTAATCAGATGGGGATGACATGAAGCCTACAGATCACGGGCTCTCCATCCTCAGTCTCAAAAGCAACCTTTCCGTCTCGTATTAGAAAAGAAAGGTAGAATATGTTCTCCACCGACTGCGCAAAATCTTTGGGATTAATGACGAATTTGAAAATGTTTATCTTCGATTCCTCCATTTGTTCCAAAATTCGCGTGAGCTGAATATACGTCGGCAACTAGACGTCGACAAAACTGGCAGACGTACTACGGCGACATTCTTCGTCGTTTCGTTTTCTGAGCGTTGAATATCCTCTTCCTTCAGTTCTTGAGGTTTTTGCTCCTCATCCTTGTTCTTTTCAAGCTTTGAACGCTTCACTTGTGCTCTTTTTTTCTGTTCAATGGACAGAGGGCCAAGCCTTTAAAGTGGAAAACAATGTGAGAAATCTGGCAGATAAGAGAGGGATTAATTGACATGAAACCCATCACGGGGACGCGTCTGCTCTTCGCAAGGGCTTTCCGTCCAATCCTATCCCAATCGAGGGGTGCTTCCCCGTCTCCATCTTCTCCATCATCGGAATCCTGGGGCAACGATTCCTCAAGTGGCTTACGACCGCCCATAAACGTTATTAATTTGGATACGAATTCGTCCACATCAAATGCACCAGAGCCTGATTTCATCGCTCGTGCTTTTTGAGCACCCATGTTAGACGCCATTAAAAGTAGATGCGAGTCCAAAGTCGCTTCTTGCGGCCCTTTGACTAATGAATGTGCTTCAGCGTGACCGAAAGGGGCAGGACTACCCCGTTCACACCTTTATCGAAGAGTTTGTCTGCTTGCCGCACTTGTTGAAGAAGTTCCTCCGCCGTGTAATCATTAGGGTTAGCCTGTTGCTCTTGGGATGTAATCAACTGGTGGAGGTCATAGAGACGGTGAAACCACATACCTTCGATTTTTCTGGTTAATGACCGGTAGTTCTGCCTCACGGCACGTTTCTCTTCAGGGTCTTGGTCTGGATCAAAGACCATCTCTGTGGAACTTTGAGGTCAGAAAGAGTGCAATCTGACGAGGAGGGGATTCGTCGCACCGGGTGACGCGTCCATCTCAATGTCAGGTATAGTAAAAGTGAAAATACGAGGTAGAGATACGTAAAAGTAAATTGGCACTAGTGGCGCGTTGGTGTTTGTTTGCGCAGATCGTTTCCGACGCGCCTGAATCAACGTAAGTAACTCCTTTTGCTTGACCCTCTGGCACCAAAAAGTCGTGTTCGCAAAACAATGAGTAGTCATGCAGTCGGGGTATCTCCTTCTTTCATCTAACCCTTTGCATCGTACTTATCTCTCGTAAAGTACAGCAAAAGTACGCGAGCTAAATGCCATGGTCCCGTGCCCTGCAAGGTTCGCGTCAACTTTACCCTAAATGTTTTGTGCTACAGCTACGGGTCATAGAATTCCTCCCTACCCATCGGAACTCTTCGCTACGGTGAAACCACAGTTGACGAATTCTCCCAAACTGTGGAATGGCGTCACTGGTAATATGTGATCTCTTTCTGTTTTTTTCTCGTTGCTGAATGGAAATCAGGGGATGCGTCACCCCAGCCATCCTCGAACGGCTCGCTATTGCCACAGTCAACAATATTACTGGTTTCCAGGATTTGAAGTTCGTTCACTTCTCATGCTATGAAGTTTTCTGTAAACCAAATCCTGTCTCTCCCAGGCCCTCAGACCAGCAAAAGATCCGACTAGCGATATCACTACGTCGTATCGATCCCGCAGATATTCCAGAAACAGCCAAAAGCAAAGCGCTCAACCCTGCAACACCAAATACTGGCTCTGGACCGACAAGTTTGAAGAGAAAGGCACCTCTCGAAGTTCAGCCAGTGGTGTCGCAGCATTCAGCGCCTGTTGTCTCCTTTCCATCTGCGTCTCAAGCAGTTGAGGAAGAAATCGAAGAAGATTCTGTGGACGAGGAGGCCAAGGACGAAATCTACTGCACCATGGCCACCAATGTTGTTGGCATACAATATTACAAAGGTTAGGAGTGATTTTCTGTCTCTGGATATCTTTGACGCTGTCTCAGGTTTGGTTGGTCCTGGGGAAGAAGTTCTCCTGGTTCGGGAACCTAATAATCCGTATGATAGGTAATATTGCCCTGTATGGCATTCCTTCGACTACTTAATGCCGACTAGGAACGCCATTCAAGTGAAAAATATAGGACATGTTCAAGTTGGTCATCTTCCTCGGAACGTTGCATCGAAATTGGCCACTCTCATGGACAGGCAACTGGTGACGGTTGAAGGAGTCGTCAACGACGGGAATCGCAAGTATCCATCAATTACAGTGGCGGGTTCTAGCTGATGTTTATCAAAAAGTTTCTGGTTCCAGGGGTTATACCCTCTCCTTGTGCGTGGCAAATTCAACGAGCCTTATTCTGCTGTCTGATAGGATAGATTCGTAGACGTTTGAAGATATTTGGCCCATCTGACAAAAGAAATTCCTTGGAGCCCCTTCTGGGATGGGCCACCCCTGGTCAGCGAGGGTTTCCATCTCGTCAAACCGCAACCAGCACCCCTGTTGTTCCTGCTTCGGTTGGCCGCACTCCTTCTGCTGCCGTTGGCCCTTCGCAACAGCGCAATCAAACGCCTGCTCAAAGGGAGGCGGCGCAGAAACAGCAGGAGGCATTGCAGAAAGCCGCTGAGTTGAGGCAGATGTTAAGCAGCCTAGAAAAAGTCGACGACGAGGGACGGCGCGGCTCGTTGCTTGACACACTCTGTTCCACCGATGATGTCCTGAGCCTTCCTTTGCACCCGAATCCACCTAGTTTGGAGACTGGCGAATTGACAGTAAACCTAATGCGACATCAGGCCAGTTCTGCTCTTCAAAAGCTCCATTTTTATGTTAACCACCCACACAGTTGCAAGCCTTGCAGTGGTGCATCGAGCGTGAAAACCCAGTTTTACCCAAGAAGGAGGGGGATAAGCCCGTCCAGTTCTGGCAGCTAAGGAAGAATGGTAGCTCCGTGAGTCTTTCATTTTTTACAGCAACCCTTGTTTATCTTCTTCGCGAAAGTCCTATTATTATAACAGTGAGTACGTCTTCGGAAAGATTAGGATGGTAGATTGACTTTGACCTTCAGTTGCGACTAAGACGCCGCAGACGGCCCCACCCGCCTTGGGAAGGGGAGCGTTATGCGCGGATGCAATGGCACGTTTTTATCTCTCAGTCTCCCGACAGAACTGATAGATTTTGCATCCTTATAGGGCTTGGTGGGTTGATTGCAGAACCTGTTGTGGTCGGGGCTAATAAATGAGTTGAATAGGGAAAAACTTTGACTATGATTTCTCTGATTATCGCCACAAAGAAGGACAACAATCCAGGTTTTTCCAAGACGACCTTAATTGGCGAGTTAATAGTTGAAATGTTCTACTGTTCATCATTGATGTTCCCCGCAGTTGCCCCACTTTCCGTGTTATCTAACTGGGATAAACAAATAAAAGATCATTGCACTCCCGGCACCTTGTCTACCTGTGTATATTATGACACTAATCGCTCGATGAGCTCTGCAGAACTTCACAAATTTGACGTGGTAATCACGACTTATCAAATTGTTGCCGGCGAACATGCGGACGCAACAAACACCGTGGCTCACAGCAAAAAGAAGAAAAAATTAGACCGTAGCTTATTTGAGGTTAACTGGAAGGTAAAGCCTCGAATGTTTCAATTCTGGACCGCCTGGGAATCATCGTTTGCAGAGGATCATTCTTGACGAAGGGCATGTTATTCGTAACCCCAAGACGAAGATGGCGAGGGCAGTTGTCGCACTGAACGCGGACAGACGTTGGGTTTTGACTGGAACACCTATTGTATGTATATTGCTCTTTTCGTATCTGAACGATTTATGACCGTTCACAGATCAACTCTCCAAGGGTCAGTCTTATCCCCGCCAATAGTATTATTTT
This sequence comes from Laccaria bicolor S238N-H82, assembly GCF_000143565.1. Classification (NCBI taxonomy): domain Eukaryota; kingdom Fungi; phylum Basidiomycota; class Agaricomycetes; order Agaricales; family Hydnangiaceae; genus Laccaria; species Laccaria bicolor. The sequence continues at coordinate 156,777 of NW_001889881.1, forward strand.
GACAGCAGTTGCAGGATCTTGGATCCTTACTCACATTTCTTCAAATCTGTCGCCCATTGGACAATGAGGACTTTTACAAACGTCTTCTACTCAGGCCCCTCAAGAATGGAGAAGCTGCTGGGGTTGAGTTGCTTCGCGTTAGTTTTGACATCTTTCGCGTTAAAAACATGCCCTAATCACTGTCTCGTAGGCTCTAATGAGTCACATATGCATCCGTCGAACCAAAGAAGTCCGCAATTTCACTATTCTTATTCATTTTTCGTCCATTCATGTTTCTTAGATGCAAGACGCCAATGGTCTTCCTTTGATCCCCCTTCCACCTGTGTGTAGATGTTTTTTTTCTTTTTTGAAGTCGCAACTGAAGCTTTGCAGGTTGAAATGATCAAAGTGCCTGTTGCACTTAACGAGGAAGCTAGAGTGAGTGTCGCGTTTCTTCCCTCCTATTGGATCAGGACTTACGGGTTTTTTAGCGGCTCTACGACGAAGTCCAGCGCGTTTCACAACAACGATTTGAGAACTTCATAAACAGAGGCGCCAACGCTGTGGTAAACATACCTCCCCCGAGTTCTCGACCGATTTTGTCTTACCACTGCATCAGGTCCAATCCAACGTGCTTAGCATGTTAACTCGCATGCGACAAATCGCACTTCATCCTGGCCTTGTACCTCAGAATTACCTAGAAGAACTACGTAATGCAGAGGGGAATGATGGTACTCATATTCATGGAAAACCTTTATCGCCCGAGGAGAAATTGCGGCTCCAAGAACAGCTTGGGCAGGCCATTGAAGATTGTGAAGAATGTCCTATCTGTTTCAGTGTCTTGGACGATGCAAGAATAACGAATTGTGCGCACATGTTCTGTTTCCCTTGGTATGTTTGTTGCTTTCGAGGGAGTTATTTTGTTGAAATTCCGCATTTAGCATTACAGAGGTGATATCTCGGGATCCTAAGTGCCCAATGGTATGTCTAGACGTGCTTTCGCTTTGATCACGAGGGTAACGTAGTCAACAGGACCGCCGCCCACTCACACTCGGCGATCTGTATGAAAGGCTTCCTCCAACAGATCTTACTCAGAAACCCGTTCGAGTGGAACAAGAAGAGAATCCAGTTGGCATACGGGCAGGCTCATCTGCTAAAATAGATCAACTTATTCATTTATTGAAACTCACGCCAACGAATGAGAAATCACTCGTTTTCTCTCAATTTACATCATTCCTTGATAAAGTCAGTTCTTTAGTTTCAACTGCAACCCACTCGCTGAATCTCTTGTTTAGATTGCGGAGACGATGGATGAAGAAGGGTAGGTTTCAGTGGTTTTGTACGCTCATTAATTGATCCTGTCTCTAGAATACCATATGTCCGTTTTGATGGTCAGATGAGCGCGAAGAGGCGGCAAGAAACTCTCGCCAGCTTCTCTGTTCCGGCTGAAGACGCCGAACCAATCCAATCATCACAGGACACCACAACTTCTCGCAGAAAACGTGTTACCCGACGAGCTTCGCTGGACGATGATGATTTCCCCTTCGACAGCGATGATGACGACGACTTTGTCATGGAAGATGTAGCCAATGATGATGACGATGAAGACCTTTCTTTCGCGGGAAAGAAAGGAAAAGGGAAATCGAAGGCCACGGTGGGGAACAACAACACTAGACGAAGCAGCGGACTGGCATCTAAACGAAACCCTCGGGTCATGCTGATTTCCTTGAAGGCGGTATGTCCTACTTCGCCCCATACTCACATTTATCGATTGTAATTTCGTTCGTTTCAGGGCGCACTTGGTTTAAATTTAACAGGCAAGTGTATTTCAATCAGTCTGGGAGATTCCTCTCACATCCATTTTTGTTCAGTTGCGAATAATGTGTATCTGTGAGTCAGGTTTTATTCATCCTCAGTGAAGCCCAAATCTTACGGTTCGTGCCCTTATTAGGATGGATCCGTAAGTTAACTTTGTCGGTCGACATGCTGTTACTTATCCCCTTTCCTGCTTCACTTAGCTGGTGGCAGGTAGGAAAAAAAAATTGCAAGACTTCCTCCGTCGTGTTAATTTGGTCCATCTCTTTAGGAGGGCATTGAAAGCCAAGCAGTGGATAGAGTCAATCGTATTGGTCAGAAGAAGAACGTTCACGTTTACCAGCTTATTGCGGAGGACACGGTGGAAAGCAAAGTCCTTGAAATCCAAGAACGGAAAAAGCAGCTTATCGAACAGGTAGATTGAGCAAAATACCATCTTCCTGGCACTAATGTAATCGATTGTTGAATAGGCTTTCTCGGGAATCAAACGCACAGAAACCGTTCGCCAACAAAGAGAAGCTAGACTTCAAGGTAAGGGCACAATCTTTCAAAAGATCGCTCACCTTATGTTTCCACCTCAGACCTCGTCGAACTTTTTGGAATCAGGAGGCAGACAGCGAGTCAAGCTGCATGAGAATCAACAAACCGAGTTTACTGACACCTTTGCTGTAATGTTGCACATATTTTCTTTGGTAGCAAGCTACATGTACCTAATTCAGACATTATGTTGATAATTTTGAGTGGACTTCCACCGGTTGGCGGACGAGCCGACAGTCACCTGCTTACCTATTCATAAAATTTCATGCAAGTTGACGTTGAAGCTGCACTATCATCTACTATTATGTCACATTCCGACGTTGAGTTAGTATCTCCCTTTGGACGGATACGACTCGCCCCTCCAACTCCTCAAGAGGATGTAGCCGTTTCCATCCTCCGTTCCGATCCCATATCTCGGAAATATCTTCGCTTTATGCCGGAGCAGATCTCCGTCGCCGAAGTTGCAGCACGTCGAGAATCGCGCGCCAAAGATCCTCGCATCCTCGATCTCTACGCGTACATCGTAAACGAAGATGGTTCATCGCGCTTTGTGGGCTTGTCAGGGGTGTTCAATATTGACGAAGTAAATGGATCGTGCGAGGCTGGTATCCTCGTTTCTCCTGAACTACATGGGAAGGGCACTGCGACGGAGATTTTATATACATTGTTGAAATACGTATTTGAGGAACGGAAGTTTCACCGGACTACTTTCGAGACGGGGGTTGATAATGTCAACATGGGGGGTTGGTTGCAGAACGTTGCTGGAGTGAGGCTAGAAGCTGAACGAAAGGAGTGTTGGAAAGAAGGAGACGGGAAGTATACCGACGTGCATAGCTATGCTATTCTGGAATGGGAGTGGGCTGATAGGATCAAAGCAAGGCTGGAGGAGCGGATAAGAGCACGGGCATCGTCGTGAGCCTCGGCAGGAATACGAGTCTTACGACAGTATCACACAGACGCCTTTCCTCGAAACGCTGGTAAATGTTGGGTGGTGCGGGCGAATCCGATGTATCCATTTGATGCGTATTTTATTGAGGATGTTAATTACGATACTCGGTACAAATGACGGCAAGGTTGTTTATATGACCGGTTCGAAGATGGAATGAAGGTCGGAGTGCAAGGGTATCGAATAAAGCCTGTTACGCGTTGAACTGTCGTGGAAATATTGAGGACAATAGATCCTTGCAGACGAAGCGACAGGGACATACCGCGGTCAGATACGATTCTGCAACAATACGCGCACGAGCGTTTAAACTGAGCTTCATCTCACTAATTTCCTTGTCAACTTCCTCCATAAATCTATCACAGATGGTTAGTATGTGCGACCTATGTAAGCCCGCAAACGCAACTGGATGATAAAATCAACAATTTTGTGCTTGAGCATGGTTTCTGTATGAGTGTTTGTGATGAGGAAAGAAATGTCATAACCCTGTGTACGCGTCAGCCATCTTCCTCGTATCGCAGAGGAGGTCAAGCACCTGCACAGGTTTCCGCCGCAGCACGATGAAGCTCTCTGCTCTTTGCATCATGAACCTAGTAAATTTATGGCATAGAATTCTTTCAATCTCGTCGGCTTGTTTGATCTTGATGCTGAGACGGATAGAGTTGACGGATGATTCGATAAGGACGCGTTCATTCTCGTTACGCGATATCGTCAGAGGATTGAGTAGAACCTCCTTTGATGTTCTGCATGAGTTTAGCCATAGAGGCAGCGTGAAATGAGAAGAAGGGTATACCCTGTCTCAACCTCCGGTTTGTTGTGCCGTTCTACAACCTGTGATGCTCGTTAATGACCTGGTGTACGAATACAGAACCATTAATTACCTGTGACGAGAAGTTCTCGAGGGTGAGCGCCGCAGTGAGGGTTGACCTCACCGCCGCTAGGTAGGGCCGCAAAACATTTGACTGGGCTCGCTGTCAGCGCAAGAATTTCTCGTCGATATCCACGAAGCTCACCATCGTAAATCGGGTTTCATCTGAGTTGTAGATATGACCTCAACTGGTTTTGAGCGGAGCTTCGGCATTTGCCAGGTTCACGAAACGCGTTCAGGTAAAACTTTTTTCAGCATTCGCGCGCTCTCACCAGACGAACTACATCCTCAATGTCTATCGCAATCGGTCTTTGGTATGTAACGACGCGTCCTTCTGGATAGCTTATCCTCATTTTTCTTCAGGAGCTTGGCCTTGCAACCTGGAAAGCCTGAGCCCGTTATACCCCAAGCGGATGTTCAAATCACCAATGTAGCCCTCGGTGAGGAGCTCAAAGACACGACCGGAAGAACCGTCATCAAGTTCTCCTTTGAAAGCCCCATTCAAATGGACGACGAGGACGAGGATGAGGAAGAACCCACACCTGTCATTTCAACCACCGTTCTCTGCTCTCTGACCGCTGGAAAGGTATGTTCTTCAACTCGATGATTATTTTATTCTCACGAACCCAGTAGATTGAACAAGCTACGACCAACATCATTCTGGAAAAAGAGGAAGAATACTTATTCGAAGCCGTTGGCAAGAAGTCAGTCATCTCTCGCGCCACCAATTCTCATCTTTCACTTCTACAACTCTCGTTTCATACAGCACTGTCTACTTAACTGGAAACTATATCGGTGCGTCTCTTTTGTTTCTCGTTATTCCCTTTTGCCTGATATATGGTTTTAGATCAACCACTAAATCAGCCCCCCTTCGATGACGATTCTGACGAAGACTTGGATGATGAGGACGCTTATGATCTCCGAGAAGTCAGCTCTGACGTCGAAATGAACCCTGAAGATGTTGACGGGTTGGAAAGCGACGCAAGGCGAGTATGTTCTCGTCTTCACATCAGGCGTTGTTAAATGAAATCCTCTTTTATCAGCCGGTTTGAAGAAGTCAAGGAGGAGGAGGCTACCAAACCCCAAAAACGGCCTCGCGAATCCGACGCCGCTGACGGTGAAGCTCCGAAATTGAGTAAAGCTGAGAAGAAGAAGAACAAAAAGCAAAAGGCGGAAGGAGGTGCCGCAGTGCCCACTGGCGAAGAGACCAAGGACAAGAAAGAAGAGAAGAAGGAGGAGAAGGAGAAGAAGGAAAAAAAAGTAGCTGACGAACCTAAAGCGAAGGAGCTCCCTGGAGGCATCAAGATCAAAGATAGCAAGGTTGGCACTGGTCCCCAAGCGAAGAAGGGCAACACTGTCCTCATGCGATATATCGGAAAACTCCAAAACGGTAAAGTCTTCGACAAGAACGTCAAAGGCAAACCGGTATGTGTTCATATGACGAATTTCAACATTGCCCACCTCATACATCTCGTTCAGTTTACCTTCCACCTTGGCCAAGGCGAGGTCATTAAGGGTAAACTTGTTGGTTATTTATTAATATCTGGACTTACATGTGTCTTGGACAGGTTGGGACGAGGGCATCGTCGGAATGCAGGTGGGTGGCGAGCGGGTCCTCACGATCCCTCCTGCGATGGCGTACGGCAAGAAGGCTTCTGGTGCTATTCCAGCGAACTCTACTCTTACCTTTGGTATTCCCTATTCACCTAATACTAAAACGTAGATCTGACATACTTTTTTGCAGAGGTGAAGCTCATGGAGATTAAGTAAAGGACGTTTTGCTTTCCATGGTTGATCTAACTAGCACCTACATAAAAGTAAAATGCCTATGTAATTGAATCTGCTGTTGACTCAAGGTTTACACAAGTACTATCACGACCTAGTTTTGCAAATCGGCGCATTTCAGCACAACGAGAGCGCGTCTTGAACCGTTTAGACAATGTGAGCACTACATAATCGGACCATAGGAAGATAGTGGATAGAAATCCAGCGAGATTGAAATAACAATTAAGTACCTGGCTACCATCAACTACTTAGTTATCAAAGCCTCTCAACCAGAAATCGATTTCACAACAGCTGTATCATGTGATCACAACTGCCATGCGCAGCACTGGCCGCAACCGCAATTTTAGGGACCAATTAGCGACCGCCCACCTGTAGTCGGAGAAAATTCGCGTTTCTAAGATAATTTTCTATTCTTTGCACCAGGGTAATGCTCAGGGAGGGGTCAGAGAGGGGCGGGCGCTGCAGCGCCCAAGCAGCGCCCCTGGCCGGTGTGTTTGTTTGAAGTCGCGGTACTTTTAAATGTTGTAAACAAACAACACATCAGTATGTAAGGTGACAATCATGCAGAACCATATGCCATTTGCACCCAATCCTGCCCTCACTACTCAGGTCTAACGCCGCAAGATGACTGGCGTTCTGCTAGTTCTCGGTCTAAGCTTTATTTATGTTGCTCAAAAGTTGCTAGCTCACTGGCGTGCCGTCAAGTCGGTCGGGTTCGTAACCTATCTCGGCCTCCCTCTGGTGCTGACCGCAATTGGACCACAATATATAGAAATCATCCAGGCTACCGTACTCTCTTACCGATGAGCTCCATCGTCGATTATTTTCTTCCGAGATTGCCGGGTATTAACGCTGGTTCCAACCACTACTTCGTAACGAAGCACTCCAGTAAGTTTCTTTCATTGAATAGATCCAAATCAATTCTAACTCTCACGTCATGTAGTATTCGAGGAGGCAGGATGGGATATTCATACTGGGGTACCCGCTCGATCGCTCCGGAATTGTTTGTTATCTAATTATATTCCAGGTATCATTTTGGCCCAGCCCATCCACCTCCATCGTTCTCGGTGACGCCGCTGCCATCAAGGTAGAGAATATTCTAGTTCTTGCTAGAACCTGCGTACTAAACTGAAGAGCAGGAGGTCGGATCATCGCGTGCGCGTTTTCCGAAACCTGTCCAGCAATATGCCTCTTTGGCACTATATGGCCCTAACATCGTGGTTTCTGAGGGAGAACAATGGAAGAGATACAGGAAAATAGTAGCTCCAGCCTTCTCTGATGTGTGTAAAGAATTTTTGCTCTCGCCCTCGACTGACTCGTTCCCTCTTCAGCGCAATAATAAAATGGTGTGGAATGAAACAGCTCGGATTGTTAATGGCCTCTTTGAAACGGTCTGGGATGGAAGAGACGTTGTCACAGTTGACCATTGTCTTGATATTACACTCCCAGTAGGCTTACTTTTTCCCATTCACTACAAAACATTTCAAAGCAACCTTTATTTTTAGATTGCTTTATTTGTCATCGGTTCCGCAGGTGAGAAAAACCATTTCGTGTGGGTTCACCTAATGGTGAGCGTTGCATAGGATTCGGCAAGACTTTAGATTGGAAAGAGGAAGCAGTTTTACCTCCTGGACACAAAATTTCTTTCAAAGAATCACTCCACACCGTCACCACTCGCATCTTTCTCAGATTGGTCTGCCCTGATTGGATGCTGAATTTGACCGAGAGAGGACGGGAAACGCTGCAAGGTTTCAATGAATTGGGGGTACGTGCACCTCCCCCTTAGCGCCATTACCATATACCCATTTAAATAGGTTTATATGTCCGAGATGGTCAAAGAGCGTTTGACCGCTGAGAAAGTGGAACGCCATGATCTTTTTAGCAGTCTTCTGGCTTCGAATAACCATGAATTCGATGCCTCGATGCTCACCGAGGAAGAGCTTGTCGGTGTGTTATCTTTTAAAATGACTCTCGGGTACTCTGTCGTTTACACTATCCCAGGGAATATTTTCATTTTCTTGGTGGCTGGCCACGAGGTTCGTTTTAAAATCAATTTTTCTTCTTATCATATCAATGGTGTATGGCATCAAGACAACTGCCCATACATTGTGCTTTGCCTTCGCACTGCTTGCCCTGTATCAACAGGAACAGGAAACCCTATATCAACATATTAAATCTGTTCTTCCCGGAGACAAGCAGCCAGTGAGTTGTGAACACAACACTACAACCGTTCAGCTTAGAAGATGCTTAACAGGAGTATGAAGATATGTCGTTGCTGACCCATTCTATTGCGTGAGTCGTCGTACTTGTTGATATGATATCCGTCAACTCTGTCAATAGCGTCTTCTACGAAACGATGCGTCTTTTCCCTCCTGTGAGGACTTTATAAAACACCCCCAGATATCTTACTGATATTTTATTGATCAAGGTGATCGGCATCCCCAAATTCAGCGCTGAAGATACTGTACTGGAGGCTGGGAATATAAACGGCGAAAAAAAGACTGTTGTTGTTCCCAAGGGAGCGCGTGTTATTATCAGCGCTCCAGGCGTACACTACAACCGTAAGAAGCCTATGCCAAGGTAGCAGATTGTGGTCGAAGCTAACTTCAATTCAAGCACGTTATTGGGAAGACCCGCACGATTTCAAGCCATCCCGCTTCCTCAAAGATTGGCCACGCGATGCTTTCGTACCCTTCAGTGTTGGTCAGTGGGTTTTCTTCTTGCGTGTACACCCTGCAGCTTACAATATCCATTGTAAGGTGCTCGTGCTTGCATTGGCCGAAAGTATGTTTAAAATTTCCTCAACATATAACTCAATTAACCCTTGTAACTTTCCAGGTTTTCTGAAACGGAAGGCATCGCCGTCCTTACTATCCTCATTTCTAAGTATAAAATCACCGTTAAAGAAGAGCCGCAGTTTGCAGGAGAGACATTTGAACAGAAAAAAGCAAGACTTTTGAAATCGCGCCCGGGTATAACTTTGACGTAAGTTATGTGTTCGTTCCAAGTGTGTGCGGCGCAGCTGATAAGGATCCTTCGTCAGCCCCATTCGTGTCCCTCTGGTTTTCACTCGTCGCACTTAGCGATTGTGTATGTGCTTTAGCAAGTTTAGGCTATCTTTGATAGGGGAATTTATAGCAAGAACATGTTGTCCTATTCTTTGTACAAGATGTATACTCTTCGCGAGAGGAGAATCATTTAACAGTGGAAATATAGGGTTCATTACCCTGCCTTCTATTGGGACTCGAATGGCGTCAAATCCATACGTTTCCATCAGAGCCAGTACTAAGTGCGAAAGAGCGCTGTGGTGCATCTTCTGCGGTTCTCGTTTTGAGACAGCCGATAGTATCAAACTCCATGAACCAGCCATGGCATGTAGTTTGCTAGATGTGCGACAGGTATATATCCTTCCGAAAATAACACTGGCCCTTGGAATATTGTTCCCTAGGCCCATCTTCCGGGAACGACGGGATGGGAAGCTGACAACCCGCCATCAACTGCAATATTCTGACCATTCACATAACTTGAATCGTCTAGAAGGAAGAAGAAAGATTAGGCCTCGTTTGACCATAAGTAGATTGAATTACACACCTGATGCCAGAAACAACGCTGCGTTCGCAATTTCTGTTGTTATCGTTTTGAGCATGTCAACATGAATCAAAAGCAAGGTAATGATCGGTCTCACCCTCAGCTACACCAAATCGTCCCAAAGGATTGAGTTGGCCAATCTTCCCTGCAGTACCACGCGAGCGAGCAAAGTCGAAAGTGTCGCCTGTCATCCCTGTTTCAATGAGACCAGGGCAAATGGTGTTCACGCGGATGTCTGTCTTCTGAAGCTGATAGGCAGAGGTCTTCGCCAGTGAGTTCACCCTAGTGGGAGTTAAAAGGCGCACGAAAATGCAACAATGTGATTGAACGGAACCTACGCGGCTTTGCTTGCACTGTCTGTGGCAAAGTTAGCATCGTGGAGCCGTCGTGTAAAAATTTGCAACTCACAGTCAATGGTACCAGCTCCCGAGCGGATTCCGGCGACTATGCAACAAAGCCAACACAGTTAGCTTACGCCAACGGGCTAAAGATCCTTAGCCTACCAGATGCAGTCATTATGATGCTTCCACTGCTCATGTTCTTCCCTCTAGACGCATTTGTCTTTAACATGGCCGCCGACGCGTACTTGATGGCGAGGAAACAACTAGATGCGTAGTAAATACGAGTTGGTTGGTTGATGACGCTTTTGTCACGTACGAGAGCGCGTTTACTCTCATAGAATTCATGAACGTGTCTGCTGACGTATCCTGGAGGCCATTTCGAGAAGCAATCCCAGCCTTGGGGGAAATTAAAGGGGTGGGGACTTGAGAAGGACGGATTACACACGTTTGCAAAGAAGACGTCTAGTCTGCCTTCTTCTTGCAGGGCCTGTTCACAGACTCCTGAAATAGCACTTTCATCGGCTGCGTCGGCTTGGATGGTGGTGACCTATGAGCGTGATGGGTATGGCACAATAACGGTAAGAGAAAGAATCAACCTGGACGTCAGGGTACTTCCTTTGGATGGTTTCCTTCAGGTTGGGAAGGTTCGTAGGATCAAAGTCAATGAGATAAAGATGTTTTGCGCCTGCCCAAAACAATTCAACATGCACAGAGAACACGATTATGGGCATACGTACCCTCGTGAGCGAACAGGATCGACGCGGCACGCCTGAAACGGGAGCTCTGATCAAGAGAGCTTAACTTTCAACGGCTAAGCAACTAACCCAATTCCTTTCAACGATCCGACACCGGTAATGATGCAAACTTTGCCGCTGAGCTTCTCTCCTCGTCTCGTATTCTCAAGGTGAGCTTGTATCTTCTGGATTCGGGCTGTCGTGGCCTTGTAGTGTTCCTCGGCACTTGTATGTTGACTTTTGACTTTATCGTATGAGGACATGTTTGGGAGGAGAATAACTTGAGAATAACATAAACTGGCACCTTGAGAGTTCTAGCCCGGGGTCTGATGATACCGGGGCCGGTTCGCCATCAAGATACTTCAAAGATTAGATTAGATCGACGGCTATCCCTTGGCTACTCTGCTCAGATGTCAACCAAATCTCAGTTGGGTGCTACCATCCGTTAGTGGTGTCTAAAAACGATATATCGAGTCTCGACTTTGGAGTTCAACTGGTACTACCGCCAAACTACCGCACTACGGCCATAACTGACGTGGGAGAGATCGTGCGAACATAATTAGGACCCTGGGTCGTTTTTCAAACTAACCACCGGAATTCGACACACCCTGCCATTGCCCACCATTGCACACTTCAGTTGACAAAGTGACTACTACAGCGGACGTACACTTTTCGACAGGCGACGAGTACGAGATGGCCCCTATAGCTGGCTCTTCGTCCTCAGGTTTATCACACGATTACACTGAGGGCGCATCAGCGGTTGACATCGGCGATGCCTTGGCCAATTCTCGGCGTTCCCGACGCGACTCTCACCATAGCACTTACTACGACGCCGATGGCGAAGGAGCCATGTTCTCTGGCCCTGGACACACAGTCAACCCAAGCAGTGTTTCGCGCATGTCACACATTGAGCTGGGCAGAAAGAGTAGCGATCTTTGGTCCAAAACGCGGCGGAGGAGTCAGGATTCTAGTAGGCCAGCCCAAATGTCTCGTTCTAGAAGGAGTAGTGTGGATACTCAGGTATCGCGACAAAGTTTGGAAACGAGGAATCACGTAAACTCCGACGAGGAATCCTTACTGAGTGGTGATGATGAGCACAGCGCTGCACCAAGCAAAAGGAGACGGCGAAGAAAGTCTCTCTCTCCACCTGCTAGAACCACAGTTTTCGAAAATCTGGCTCATCTCTTCGGGAGAAGTGAAGCGTCGGGTGGCCGCCGACTTTCGATATCGCAGCGATCCTCTACCAGCAGAGCTTCGAGACGCAGCCAACGGTCTGACGCTGGTTCAGAACATGCCCTCGATGCAGATGATGATGAGGAGGAACGTTGGGGTTATTCTTCAGGTGAAGAAGATTCAGATGTCGATTCAATTCATTCCGTGGATGGTGGGCGAGACAACGCGTCGATTACCGCGAGCATGGAGTATGACTCTGATTCGCAAACCACTAGCCAAGGAATCCAGGCGTTACCCTTGCTCGAGTTTGACCCAGTTTTTGGCGGCGAGGCTCGTATTGATATGGAGATATCTTTTACCCTGGAGGATCCTCCACCAGTTGGGCCTCCCAGTCGACAAACGATTTATATCCCTGATGAAGATAGCACTATCCGTTTCGTTGGTTACGAAACTTTATTTTGGCGCGTTTGGATTTGGAGGGCTGGATGTCTCTTCTCCCTGGGTCTGTTAGCTCTCATAGGACACTGGTTTCCTCGTTTCTGGCTTCATTGGGTCACTCGCGAAGAACCATTTATTGAGGCTCACAATGGTTTCATTGTTGTCGAGGTGTGTCTTGCATAATCGTTGACGTTATTTTTCTCTGAATGCTTTTGCAGTCGGCCTACAGAGCTATCGCGCTGTTGCCTATTCGTGTTCTAAACTACCCCTACCATTTATCGACCGTCTTCTCCCAGACAATACCAATTCACCAAGGACTGGAGCTTCTTCCACCTTCCGATAAAGATTATAACGCAAACGATGGCATCATGAAACGCGTCTTAGTGGTAGATTATCGGTATACCCGGTTCGCCCTTGACCCAAGGACAGGGTTATTTAGCATGGTTAGGTTCGTAGGGGAGTTGCGGCCCTGTAAAGATGTTCTAATGGTGTTCTATCTAGGGACTGGAGGGATCAGTCATGGACCGCAGCGGCTTCTGTACACGGCGGTCTAGAGAACAAGACCACATCTCAACGTGCGATTTTATATGGAAAGAATGAGATTGAAATCGAAGGCAAATCGACAGTTTCACTTCTCGTCGACGAGGTTTGTTCTTCTTTAGCGTAAAGCCTGATCTCATGTCTTTGTAGATCATCCACCCGTTCTATGTTTTCCAAATCGCGAGTATCATCCTCTGGTCTTTGGACGACTACTATTATTACGCTTTCTGCATTGCTCTCATTTCCATCATCAGCATTCTATCGACATTAATAGAAACAAAAAAGGTACATGTCTGCGAGTGAGTTAAGACTTTTGCTCATCAGTATCTCATCTAGACTATTGCTCGCATAAGGGAGATGTCGAGACATTGGTGTAAAATGGAAACACTTAGAGACGGATCATGTAATTCATCTATTTTGTCCTCCGCTATTCATGCTTATAACAGGCGAGACAAGGGACGGAACGTAACTCCACGGATTTGGTACCCGGCGATGTCGTTAACCTCTCGACATCGAATTTTACCCTGATGCCTGCTGATCTATTCCTGTTGTCCGGGGACGCTATTGTTAATGAAAGCATGCTTACCGGCGAGAGTGTGCCCGTCAGTAAGGTTCCCATCAAAGATGATGATCTGGTTCGTTGGCGCGAGGACAAGAGGGAGAACTCAAAGAGCTTTCTGTACGGGGGCACTCGCGTGATTCGGATCCGTGGTGCTTTTACGCCGGAAGGACATGGTCGCCCTGCACTTGCTATGGTTGCCCGAACCGGTATTCACTGGTCACTATGCACTGAAATAACTCTCGAGCTCATGCCATTTTCAGGTTTTAACACGACAAAAGGCGCCTTGATTCGGTCTATGTTATTCCCCAAACCAATCGGATTCAAATTTTATCGTGATTCAGTCAGGTTCATTGGCGTTCTCGCCGGTATCGCTGGTGTTGGGTTTAGCTTCAGTGCTGTCCAATTCATCAGAATCGGGGTGAGAATTAGGTTGGGTTCCTGTTCTTACGACAATATCTAACGGACATTCAGTTGCCCTGGCAAACAATCGTGGTTCGTGCTCTGGACCTTATCACCGTTGTCGTTCCACCCGCTCTCCCAGCAACATTATCCATCGGCACAAGTTTCGCAATATCTCGACTGCGCAAGTTTGGTATATTTTGCATATCTCCGAGCAGGGTGAATGTGGCTGGCAAGATTAATGTATGCTGCTTCGACAAGACCGGAACGCTGACGGAAGATGGACTTGACGTTCTTGGAGTTCGAGGTTTAGAACGAAACATGAACCAGTTTGGCGAGCTGCTGGAGGATATACATGATCTGCCACTTGCGAGGGAGAAAGCTATGTTTCTACACGCCCTTGCATCGTGCCACTCCTTGAAGATGGTGAACGGAGAGGTGATCGGTGATCCCCTGGACGTTAAGATGTTTGAATTCACACGATGGACTTTGGAAGAAGGTCGAGTTGCAGGTACTGGCAACATCAAAGCAAAGGGAGCCATAATCGAACAGACGGCCTTAGTTCAAACAGTCGTCCGCCCTCCTGGGAGTGCCCAATTTCGTCTTGAAGATGCTCTAAAAGGTGCTTCACGGGTATGTGCACCAAAAATGATTCATGGAAATGGGGCTAATCTGCTTCAAGCATGCCCATTTCTTAGAACTCGGGGTCATCCGTACTTTCGACTTTGTCTCCTCTCTTCGGAGGATGAGCGTCGTTGTCAAGCGACTTAAGAGTAACAGCATGGAAATTTATGTCAAGGGCGCTCCGGAAGTTATGGCCGATATCTGTGACCGAGATTCCTGTAAGAAAGCTGCATATTGCTATCTTTTAAACACCTCACTCACATTTTGTGCACAGTTCCGCAGGATTACGAAGATCTTCTATCGTACTATACAAAACGTGGATATCGTGTCATAGCGATCGCAGGCAAGAGTATTGACGGGCTTTCTTGGCTCAAGGCACAGAGAATGAAGCGGTATTTATATCTGTGCTTACGTTGCTGCATTTCCATCGCTGATGTTGTGTCAGGGAACAAGCAGAATCGGGACTGCGATTCCTTGGCCTGGTTATATTTGAAAATAGGCTCAAGCCTGGGACTGCACCCGCTATTCAGGCGTTGCGTTCAGCGCATCTCGCATGCCGAATGATCACGGGTGACAACCCGCTTACTGCGGTCAGCGTAGCTAGGGAGTGTGGTCTCATAAATCAAGCTGCCCACGTCTTCACGCCTGTTTTCTTGAGAGGTTCGTTTTGCTCACATGATGTTCATCTATCCAACCACTTAACTGTGCTCAAAATTTTGTAGGCAACTCAACCATTCCAGCATCTTCACTAGAATGGTCATGCATGGACGATCCCCTTTGGAGACTTGATTCTTACAGTCTAAAACCCTTGGCCCCTCCTCAACATCATACCGTTGAAGCAGAGGAGCTCAACTACCAAGACTATTCACTTGTGATCACTGGAGATGTCTTCCGCTGGATGCTAAACTACGCACCTCTCGAGACGTTACAACGTGTAGGTTAATGAGTCAGATCTGCTCCCCGCGCCTTACCATGATTCTTCAGATGCTCGTGAAAACGCAAATATTCGCAAGGATGTCTCCAGACGAGAAAAATGAAGTGGTTGAAAGGTTACAAAGTCTAGGATACACCGTGCTTATGTGCGGAGATGGGGCGAACGATTGTGCAGCTCTGAAGGCGGCGGATGTAGGCATTTCACTTTCAGAAGCAGAGGCCAGCGTCGCAGCCCCCTTCACAAGTAGCACGCCTGATATTGGCTGCGTTCTTGAAGTCATCAAGGAGGGCCGTGCGGCGCTTGTGACGAGCTTCAGCTGTTTTAAGTATATGTAAGTCTCATGTCGACGCTCTATCCTATAGCTCATGATTGGTTTCAGGGCGTTATATTCCCTCATTCAGTTCACATCGGTCACCCTTCTGTACTCTTTCGCGTCCTCCTTGGGTGACTTTCAAGTTGAGTTCTAATCTCGTGGGTGGTTCGATTTGGGTAGCTGACGACCTTTTCTCTCAAGTTTTTGTACATCGATCTTTTCATCATCATACCTGTGGCCATCACCAGTAAGATTGCCTTCCTTTCCGTGGACTCTGTTTCAAATGTGTGGCTCAAACAGTGGGACGAACGCTACCATATCCCCGTGTATATCCAAAGAGGCCAACGGCCAATTTGGTATCGAAAAAAGTGCTTGCAAGCATCATCGGACAGATTGTGATTACGAGCGGTGTCCAACTGTGGGGCTATCTTTGGGTACGGCGACAAGAATGGTGAGTAGATCAATTGCTCCCTGATCCGTGACCCCAGTTTGATCCGGGCTTAGGTACACTCCTCCGCACTCAGATCCTACAGTGGACGCCGGAAACCACCTGGAATCAACCAATTATGAGAACTCTGTCTTATTTTTAATATCATGTTTCCAGTACATTCTTGTCGCGGCGGTATTCAGCATCGGGCCACCGTACCGTAAACCCATGTGGACGAATGGTACGATGAATTTGTTGCAATCACAGTACACCGCTGACTTTGTATCGATAGCTTGGCTAATGAGCTCCATGTGTCTTTTGTCGGCTTTCAATATTTGGGTACTTCTTGCACCTGCGAAAGTGGTATCCACACTATTGACGCTGATGCCGCTGCCTTTGGGAGCGCGATACACGCTGCTGATGGTGGCGGTGATCAATGTTGTGGTATCATTGTCTTTCGAGCGATGGGGAGCACAGAGTGTCAGTGATTTAATCGGAGCTGTAACGCTGTGGTTACACCGTGGTAGGCGGCGAGTACGTGAAGGGAAGGCGTACAAGGCAGTTGAGGGTGGTATGCGTTAGAGATAGGCTTTGTGATAATAGATTGTCGCGTGTGAAAGTAAAGTCACGAGTGAGTGGCTTCAATGTGGCCGGGACCCTTGCAACTCATTGACAACGTTCTTTTCTTAACCTTTTTCACTTTCTTCCTTTCTTCTCGCCATTCTTTGCCCAGAGGGCACTTCCAATCATTTAAATCATCTCGGTACTCGAACGCTGGGCCGTTTACATTTCACAAGCCCGCCAGATCGGTCTTGTCGCCGTCGCCATTGTCAAGATATCCGTCGCAGTCCAACATGTTTTCAAATCTGCGTCCAACCCGACTTTCATTTCTCGTTTGGTTCCACTGTCTGCTGCTGTTCTCGTTCCACGCCAATGCATCACCCTTCGTTACCCGCCAATCAGGATCTCCTCAAACCGTGACTACAAAACATACAACAGAGACGTGCGTCATTCTCGACTGCTTTGGTGGCATTTCTCACCTTATCTTAGTGCTGCTGGTGTGATGACTGAGACTTGCGTTATTGTCTTAACCCCGATTAAAGACGGGAACGGCAATGACGCCGTGCAGGTGGTTAAATCATGTACAATTAAGATGGAGCCGCCGAAGGATAATGGTGGTGGTAACGGTGGTGGATCCTCTTCTAGTACGTCTGTGACATCCTCCACGCCGCAAAGCTCCTCCCCGTCCACCACGATTGCTGCAACTACAACCTCGTCGTTCGCCAGCTCTTCGGCCTTCTCCTCCGTGGCCGCCCCTGCCACAACCTCCGCAGTCGCGTCAACTTCAGCACTACCCCCACCACCTGCATCGTCTTCTGCACCTGCGTCGTCTTCTGCGCCTGCATCCTCTTCTGCATCTGTATCATCCTCAGCGACGAGCTCTGTAGCAAGCCCCACCGAGTCCCCTGCTGTTTCAGTGAATGTGTGTATAAATAAACCTGTCTCCAGAACTATGCATTGATGAGTTTGTTGCAGGGGGTTTCAACAGTAGTGCCTTCCACCACCGCATTGCCAACTACTGCAGCACCTAGCCCCACGATCGTCGCGCCGGCTGTAACGAGTGCAACACCGCCGACGAACGCGCCCGCCAGCTCCTCAGCCTCTGGAACTGCAGTTTCTGCCGCCGCCGCCGAACAGGCATCAGCGTCAGCAGCTGGGGCGTTCACTCTCCCAGGGAAGAAACTTTCAGTCCTGCCCATCGGTCTTGGGGTGTTTGCGGGTATTTCTGTCATCGCTCTGATTGTGGTAGGATTGGTAACGTACGAGCGAACCAAGTACCGCAAGGCAAGTCTTTAAATTGCCGTCTTGAACTTGCGTACTCACGTCACACATTTCTCTTAGGCATTCAGGCAACGGAAACTAGCAGAAAGTGGCCAGGCCATGGGTTACGGTGGAATGGCATTGTAAATTTTTAGATTGATTTTTTTTTTTTCAGTTGTCGCGAGCGGCCACATTACTTACTTTAGGTACTCACTTTTCTCTCCAAGCGTTGTGTGGCATGGCCTCATTATACCCACATTATATTGATACATTGTATGGCATTGGTACAGTTGCGGACAACTAAAGTCAACAAATTTATAGATCGATTTATTGAGACCGGTAGGGATTTTTTTAAAGTCCGAAAACCATCGGAATAGGCAGGAATTGAGTAGATCTTTCAAATGGTACGAGCCGATTTCCCAAAAGTGAAGATTTGTCAGAAAAAAGGTCCAAATTTTTGGCGCAGGCCCAAAAAAATCGATAAAATCTCGAAAAAGTCATTTTTGGATAGATCTTGATGAGTACTGTCAGAATCCACCGAAAAAATAAAAATAAAATAGATCCTCCCCTTTGAAAAAAATTGCTATTATGCTGCCCAAACCTGGAGTAATAAACATTGCAACCTTGCACGCCTCCAAAATAACCCTTTCTTGACTTCCATTCCATCAGTGACATCATTTTCTCAAGCCATCAGACTGTCAGTGAGGGAGATGATGAGGAACTGATCACGAGATCTCAAGAGTCACACCTCATTGCACAAGAAAAATGAGGCAAGTGAAGCTGTGGATTCAGGAGAAGATATGGATATGCAGAGAGTAATTGGGATGAGCTTGATGAGCAGGATTTTTCTGAGAGACTGGCTGAGATGGCGATGTAGGATGCAAAAAAATTGGCTCAAAATTTTGGCGCAGCCAAAAACTCGTGGGAATAACATAAAAACATCATTTTTGAGCTCCTTTTGCCTGTCCAGTTTCAGATCTGTCATCAGATTTCCGTCAAAAAATCTGGTTCCTGAGATACTCAATTTGTTGACTTTAGTTGTCCGCAACTGTACAATGACACTAAAACGCGATCACGTGATTCCCTCGTTGAATAGAAATTGTTCAACCTTGAGCTTGACTACTTTTACGACCTCACGACACCAGCAAGGATTTCGCTGCCAACTTGTATTCATGGCTCAAACTGGTCTTTTGGAATGGGCCAACTTTGTTCGCCTCACCATGGCGAATGACCCTGGTCGCAAATGTTTTCAAGATCAAGTTCAAACATACGGTTTTCTATTCCTCGATGACTATCTCGACAACATCCTATCCGACGCGAAACAACAGTAAGCGTTGTCTCTTCTTTAAATCTTGACAATTTCGCTTAAGTTATGTGATTAGCCCACTCATCGAACTCGTCAAGACTCCTGGCCGCAAGAAGGCTATCGCCAGGAAGCCGAACATGACCTCAAAGTTGAACAACGTGGTCACATTGTCTTTAGCGGTGCGCCGTCAAGGTGTCTTGATACATCATAGTTCTGACGCCTGCTACAGGAGGAAGGTGGCGAGGAGAAGACCGAGCCACTAAACAGTTTCCACAAGGCACTCTTGATGGCGAAACCCACCCTGCCCTCAGAGCCTATCGATGTTCCGAACGCTACACCCCCTGTTTCAAACCAGCCAAGCTTTCATCATACAAACGATGCTCAGACGTCGTCACTTTCATCCACTGAACATGAACTTTCTCCAGATGAATCCGTCGCGTCTCCCGCCGTTTCTACAACACAGCCACAGGCTTCTTTCGAGCCTGCCGCCGAATCTTTCCCTTCCCCAGCGTTGAATTCGAACCAGAACAACTTGTCTGTAATTGCGGAAGACGATGAGATGGCAGAATACAGCCGCACATCGGTTCAAATGGGTCGTTTGGACGAATTCCCTTCACCTCCAGTTCATGCTCCAAGGAAGACACAAGAGATCGCAGAAACTGAGCAGTCTCTCGCATCTAATGCTGCACACGAGGTGGAGGAGCAAAGCAACTCGCTCACTGGCAGACCGAAGTCTAGCCAATTTACTCCGGAAGCTGAAGGCACACCAGCAGCCATCGACCCATCTCAGCCACATTCTCCATCTCCACCATATGTTCCAGCTGATACGCCTGTAACTCAAGTTGCGGGTCCTCAGCCAAAAGCATCGATGGAAAGCAACCACGAAACCCTGCGTCCAATTTCGCCGATCTCCTCTCGGAACGTTAAACAAGACGTGGAAATGGCTGCACCATTACCTGAAAGAGCGCCAAGCCTGCCAACGGATGTCAATGTCCTGGATGTCGCTGCGGTTGAAGTTTCGAGTGCTCCCTTGTCTGCCTTCCCCAGCCTTCCTGAGCCCACTATGATGTTACGCAAGTCAACTTATGCTCCTCGCGACCCATCCATGGGCAATGCATTAATCGGGGCTACGACTCCTGGTGCAGCCCTCGGTGGCAAACGTACATCGTGGTTAAAGAAAGCGAGAGAGGTCAAGGCGCTGGAAATGACCGGTGCAAAATCGACTACACAAGCGCCAGCGCCACCCTCTATCACCCCAGGCCATCAAACACATACTTCCGTATCTGCGCTACCACCTCCCGTGTTGAAGAGGAAAAGTGGAGATATCGCCACTCTTCCGGGGACGACTGGTCTTGAGGAAGAAGAAAGAAAGGCTAAAGTTGCAAAGACGGAGAATAGTGTTGATGTCTCCTCGCAGATTATTAGTCAGGGCGGCATTTTGGATCGCCTCAAGAAGACAGTCGAAGGGCTTGGAACTCAGGTTGGAAAGAGCTTTAATGGCGCCAGTAGTATTGCCAGCGCCTTGGCTGAAGCCCGAGCTGCAGCGGAAGCCAAGGTCATGGAGCGAAATCAAATTGAAGTCGACGGACATAGGGAGAATTCAAACCGCGAGAGCACAACAACGACGCCTCCACAGTCACCGCCTGCAACGAAAACTGCCACCACCACTGCCACATTTGCTCCTACAGGCACGGTCTTCAACAAACCCCCACCTGTTTTCGTCCCACCTTCTCATACTGCTACGACACGGCCTTTGCCAACTCCGCCTGCAACGAAAAGTTCTGCTTTCAATCCTCCTAGCGCCCCCACCTTTTCTCTATCCGCCCATCCGACATTGTCCAAGGCACCAGTACCTCTCAGCGCTCAGTCTACACTCGAAAGCATCAAATCGGACGCTGTCTTTGATGAAGAAGATGATGTCCCAGCGTGGGTTCCCAGTACCCAAGATACCGATTATTCCATGGGGTATGGCAGTCAATCCTTGCATGAAAGTCAGCACCAGCAGCAAGCTCCTGTGCTCGACGAGGACGATAGCTGGCCTATTGATGAGAAGCTTGCAGCTGGTGTGCAATGGTCATTTGGCGCGAGCAAGGAGGATAGCATGACTTGGAGCACGTTACCCTCGCAAAGCCAGAGAGGGACGGACACTGGGCATAGCAATCGGGCTCATACATCCCCGCTACTGAACCACCAAGTGGCGAGCACAAGTCGAAATATTCCCGGTGCATTCGAGGATGATATGAAAGACGAAGATGATCTCTTCGAGCGAGATGAAGAGCTTGAGGAGATCGTCTTGGGTCCTGGAAAGTCAACCGCAAGCCCTATTGAGGTAAATGTTACTTTTTGCTGAGTCTTCCTTTTCTGACTTCCTTTTTGCTAGTCACAAACACAGTCGCAATCGCAAGCACCAAGAAGTCAAAGTCAAATGTCGCTGGCATCATCCGCGTCATCACAATCGCAGACCGGTTTCTTTGGCCAAGCTTCGAAGATGATTAGCAGCGCATTAGGCACAAGCAAGAAAGCCAAGCCTGAGGTTAAGAAAGTTCTGCAGATGGCGGCGGTTGCAGCGAAGAAGGTTTGTTCGTTTCCGCTCCCTAGCACCCCGATATTGAGAATGGTTGTAGCAACAAGAGGAGGCCGATAAGAAGGCCGCGCGGTTGAAAGAAATGGACAATAGGCGCCAGCTTGCATTACAGAGGAAGGCAGAGGAAGAGAAGGCGAAGGCTGAAGAGGAAGAGCGAAAGTTGAAAGAGGAAGGTGACCGCCGAAAGAGAGAGCGAGAAGAACAAACCGATAAGAGGACGATCAAAGCTGGCGGGAGCAAGAAGGACGAGGACACGAGTAAGAAGCGCAAGGTTGAAGTTGAGAAGAAGCAAGAGCTCAAGAAACCTGCGCCAACGCCCAACTTCAAGAGTCAACTGAAACCAGCAATGAAGCAGCCTCCAGCCCTTGCATCTTCGACTGGATACAATGCTGGTGCTCCTTCGGCGACCAAGCCGACTGACGCTTCTAAAGGGGTCAAGGCACCTTCATCACTACAGAAAGGGAAAGGGAATGCAAAGGTTGTTACCAATGCACCAGCCATCGTGGACGATGATGATGTGGCACAGCCCTCACAGAAAATTCAGTCTCTGATGGCAGCGCGCGTCGACGCGCAACTCAAACAAAAGGCGGAACCCGTCGTTCCTAGCGAAAGCATCGAACTGCCAGATATCAATAGCGAATATTCTGATTCGGACGATGAAGATCGACCACGAACGTTCGACCCACCGAACTGGGCTCAGTCACCGGAGCTCAGGCAGGCGTTGGAGATGCAGAGCGGGATTAACCCTGATGATATATTTGGCGCGGTTAGGCCGCTGAAGATGGAGGAGATATTTAAGACGAAGACAAGCCGGTTCAGGGCCCGGACGAGTTCTGCGAACTGGACTGGGAGCGACCGGCTGACGGTGGAAGAGGAGAGAGAGTATGCGAGACGGATGGGATTCAGGTAGAGTGGAGATATTTATGATGTATTATGGTTGTATGCTATGTTAAGTTTCTATGTATCTTTGAAAACTGTTCATCATGCCGTCTGTGGACAAGCTCACGATTACTTTCCTTGTCGACAATTGCATAGAATGGCACGTTGGCGGTCTTGACCAGCTGTTTCCTACTAATGCCAGTCATAGGATGACCAAATTGCCCCCTGGTTTTACCCATGAACTCTCTCAGCACCTTCAACGGCATCCACCCGTTGATCAGGATAAAGGCGTTCCTATTCTCGATTTCAACAAGTTTTGTTGTGGTGGGTGTACCGCCGCCGAGTCCTGACCAGTGAATCAACTTAAATGTACGCCAGGCGCCCATGGTTTCTCTGCTCTCATAGTAAGGCTGTCTCTTTGCCACTTCAGTCGCATTCAAATCGCGCACTTAGGAAACATTCACCGACGGAGACACGACTCCTCACCTGACGCTCTTTGATACCGGCCCAGACTCTCAGTCGCTGGTTCGAAATATAACTGCAATGCAAATACCCGTCGAAAGCATCGAGCGCGTCATCACATCACATTGGCACAGCGACCACACGGGCGGCCTGCTTTCGTTTCTCGACTTGCGAAACCGCGCTGCTAATGAAACGGTTTCTCAAACTCGGTGTATCGTGGACGTCCATCCCAATCGTCCAATTTTACGAGGCATAGCCCCTGGCCCTTCGTTCGACAAAGTCATATGTGCCCTACCTCCTGATCCAACTTTTGAATTGATAGAACAGGCTGGTGGGATCGTGGAGAAGCATTCGGAGGGACATGCTGTTGCTGGTGGAACCGTCTGGGTGAGTGGCGAGATTCCGAGAGTTACTGAGTTTGAGGCTGGCATGCTGGGGGGCATGAGGTGGGAAGAGGAGGGAACTGGCCCTGGAAAATGGGTCAAAGAGCAGGTTCTTCGTTTCTTATACTGAGCTTCTGCCGCTTACCTATTTTTTATTATTAGCATATCATGGATGAGAGGTATGCTGCGATAGATGTGGCAGGCAAGGGTTTAGTCATCTTCAGCGCGTAAGTTCTTCTTTCTTTGCATCTCATCTCTCGAACTCAATTCACTCCCGTTAGCTGCTCACACGCTGGAATTGTAAATGTTATAAAAGATGCAATGACCACGTTTAACCGACCAATTCATATGGTGAATACTCGTTAAAATCAATCTTGTAAAAAACCCCTCTGAATCCCTTCAGGTCGTCGGTGGTCTGCACCTTGCAGGCTCAGAATTCGGTCCTCGAGTGCCCTCCACCGTCAAATTTCTATCTGACAAGCTCAGACCTGCACCAACTTACATTTTGCCAATGCACTGCTCCGGATTCCAAGCGAAATTAGCATTGGAAGCCGCCTTTGGTGAAGGATGCGTCCCTGCTGGAGTTGGACTCAAAGTCGAGGTCATAGGTAATCGAGAAGACGACAAGAACTTGTTTCCTCCGACCTTAAAACATGACTGAGCATCCTGTTTTGGTTTCCTCTTCGTTTGATTGCACAATTTGACAAGGAACAATTTCTTGCCGAACAAATAGAGAAGTCATCAATATCATGTCAAATTCGCGAGCCACCATTGCAACTTGTTGCTGATATCCAGCATTCTGTTTTCCAAGAGGAGTTCGGAGAACTCTGCCGTCAGGCGTTCCGGCACCAACTCTATTCCAACAGAACGTCTACATTCGATTATGTGTCTCGGTTGCCATGCTCTTTTCCCTGCGTCGAATCGGTCAATTTCTCCTTCCGAAAAACAGTGCCTTGTGACAGTACAATTTGACCTACGCATCTACAGGAGCTGATTGGCTCAGGCGACGGTCGGTGCACCAAAGTGGGGGATTATCTCTCGAATGGCAACTTCTCTAACATTTCGGTCTACCATTTATCAAGGCGGTGGGATTCGAGAAATGGCAAGCTAAGTTCTGACATTATTACACAGCTACTTTCATCCCCGCAGATTGGAGTGTGGCAAACCAGCTTCCCTCCTGAATAGCACCTCCCCATAGTTCTGCCTGTACCCATGCAGCAGTAGATCCTAACGCCGAGAACTGTGAAACTGCGAGACACGCTGAAAGATGAGTCTCATTACCTTTGACTAGCCCCAAGGGACCAGAACCAAAAATTCCCATCAACGGGCCAAGAAACCAAATTTCAGGAATTAGGAGTAAGGCGATGGATATGGCAAATGGGAGTACGGCAAAAAAGTTTCCTTCCTTGATAGCACGAGCAGCAGATATTAAGGCCGAGAACGTGAGATTGCGAGACATGTTATTGATGAGCAACCCTAAACCAAATATTCTCAACAACAGGTGAAAAAACCAAAGTTGAGGAAATAGGCCGGTTAGGAGCAAAGCGACATTGATGTAGAACTCAGGATTGTCTTGAATCGCGTTCACTCCAGAGTACATCAGCTTTTGGGATATATTCTAGGCAACTTAAATATCTCACCAGCAACGAGGATACCACGACTGAGCTTGGCTTCAATGATTTCAAAGGTCATTCGGGCATCGCCCTGTGACAATGAATGCCACAGACCACTAGTCTTGACAACGACATCATCGATGGATGCATTTAATTCCTCCATTGGTTTGTTGGCGATGGCGTCAACATCGTGTGCGACTACGCCGGCGAGGCGGGCAACCTCTTCACCAGCCGTATTGGCGAAACCCACATCCGCCTCGCTGGCCTCTTTGTTAGTTTCCACAACGTTCTCGCCAGCCACTTTGGCGAACTCCTCAACTTTTTCGCCGACCTCTTTGCTGAATTTAACAACTTTCTTCTCGGTATCCTTGGCTGATCGGCAAAAATGCAATCGGTTGAATTTCAAAGACGTGAAAGGGGAAGGCAACCCGAATAAAACTGACCGAAGTCAAGAACTGTGTGGCGTCAAAGATGAAGTACTTCGAACCTGGTCAACACTTACATGAATCCCAGCCGGCGCTGACTGATTGTACAATGGTCAAGAAGACCAGAATTGCGTGGATAAGAGAAATGCGCATTGTGACAATCGATATGGTCAACCGCGGCGAGTCTACCCGCGAGCGTCTATCTGCTTCGAAATTCGCCCACGATCTTCCCGAGAAAGTTCTCATAAGGCGATTATGATGAACTGGTCCAAAATAGGCATTCGTGAGTACCTTTTCTTTACCCGAATGCAGGAAGGCGAAGTTCTTCAAAATAAGCCAACCACAGGCTCATAGAAACAGTAGGTAAGTATCACATAGAACAATATATACCGTTCAGCATGGGGAGGAAAAGAACACCGGCTCAGCTTGGGCTCAGCCAAAGTAGCTCCATATCAAGTAGAAGCAAAAGAACTTGAAAACAGTTACACCCAAGAAGATGTCCATGTCCTGGGTACTTGATAAAACAACGCCAATTAGCGTGTCGTCGTCGGGCAGAATCAAAGATCAAACCTTCGTTTCTCAGTTCACCAATAACGCTACTACTCAAGCCCATGAGTCACATTTGCAGCGTCCAAAAGCCTTCTTTGCGTGCCTTTCAACATGTTTCGCTGGTCTTTTGAGTTCTCCAGTACGTCTCTACCCTGTGCGAGAAACTCATCCAGCCGGGTGTCCGTGTTTTTGAATGAAGGTATGCTCATCTAACGCTTGGTGCTCTCCGCCAGACCCTTTTTGTGGAGTGGGGAAACGACTTCGGGTTATTTTGGGTTGATCGCGGTGGATTTGTTGTCTTGAAACATCGTTGAGGGTGAGAGGGGCGTGGCAGATGTTGGCATCTTCGAGCAGTCTCGATCTTCGAGAAAAGTGATGTGAGCAACGAATATTAAAACTAGTGAATGAGGGTGGTACGCACTGCCCGTACTGCTCCCGCCTTTAGTTTCTCGAATTGATTTCGCATTTTGGTATAGTCGGTCCTGAACTTGAACACATGCCTACACGGGAATGAGACGCGAAGAACGTATTAACGCGAACGGCTCACATCTGGACCTTCTCCTGCTTTGCCATCAAATCATGATTCTGTGGCCCTGTGCATAGTGGACAAAGAAGCGGATATCTCGCCTAAGAGTAGACTGGCAACAGTCGTTGAAGCTTGAACAGTCGGTTTATCTTTTGAGGGGCCGAATTGGGCAAATCACCTAGTAACGTTGCGTGCGGGGTTATCTCCATTACGCAGGCGTTCAAGGTCGCATTAGAGTGAGTTTGTCTAGGTTTGTCTGCGGGGTTTTCAAGGATGCATATCAAAATGGGTATGTTTGTTTCAGTGGCGGGTGTAGTGGCTTCAGGGATCAAAGACTTGGATTTAGGCCTATACGCGCTGGAAGGCGAGCTGAAATTGAAGACCTGGGCGCTAGCAGGATGTGAGGAACACAATTTTTGAAGACGATAAGTTGGAGCCATCCATATGGATGGCTCTTGGTTAAGCCCTATGGGTGGCTCTTCGTTAAGTGCTCTGTATGTGCATCAGGTTACCAGCCTCGAAAGTCACGCTTCGCCCCGACTTGGTCGTGAGTCAGTTTTCACACCGAAAGCAAGGCTGGATGGAAGCAAAGGTGGAAAATTTTCAAGAAATTGTGCTCGTTGTAACAATACAATTTGGCCTACGCATCTAAAGGAGTTGAATCGTTCAGGCGACGGTCAGTGGACTGACGTAGGGGATTATTTCTCAAATGACAACTTACCTAACAGGTTCTACTATTTATCGACGCCATGGGATTCGAGAAATGGTGAGTTTTGGACATCATTACAGGGCCATTTTCATCCCCGCAGATTGGAGTATGGCAAACCAGCTCCCCTCCTTGATAGCACCTCCCCACAGTTGCCCCTGTAACCACGCAGCAGCAGATCCTAAGACCGAGGATTGTGAGACTGTGGGACATGGTGAAAAGATGAGTCTCGTTACCTTTGACTGGCCCCAAGGGACCAAAACCAAATAATCTCAACAACGGGCCAAGAAACCAGTTTTCAGGAATTAGGAGCAAAGCGATAGAGATGAATAAATCAGGATGGTTTATGATCAGGTTGACTACCGAGCACATCAGGGAAACATATTATAGGAAACCAAAATATCTCACCAGTGATGAGAATGACACTACTAAACGCGGGTTTGATGGTAGCAAAGCTCTTTCGGGCATCACTTTCTGACATATGCCACAAAGCGCTAACCGTGACAAACTCATCCTCCACCATGTCCAAGAAGCGACCCACTATTACAGCCCGGTCCTTATACGCAGCGGTCTGCAGTTCCGGGAGGGGTTCGTGAAACTCTGCCTTTAGGTCTTCAAACATGGACGCCATTTGGGCGGAGAACATGTCGAATATGCGATCGGAACTGACCCCATGTTCCTCTAGATCATCGTGCATGTCATATTCCATTGCTTGCACCTTGAAAACGACATCAGTGATGGATTCCTTGAACTCCACTATTGTCTTGTTGGCGACAGCGTCAACATCGTGTACAACCACGCCAGCGAGGCGGGCAACCTCTTCACCGACCACGTTGGCGAATCCCACAACCGTATGGCTGGCCTCTTTCTTGAATTCCACGGCTTTCACGCCGACCACTTTGGCGAAATGCTCAACATTCTTCTCAGTATCCTTGGCTGATAAATCAAATCGGTTGAATATCAAGGAAGTGAAAGGGAGGAGGCGACTCAAGTAAAACTGACCAAAACCAAGAACTGTGTGGTGTCAGAAATCAAATACTCTGAATTCCCGGTCAACACTTACATGAAAACCAGCCATCTAAAAACCCGGGGAGGGCGCTGACTGAGTGTAAAACGGTCAAGAGGACTAGAGTCGTGTGGATAAGAGAAATCCGCATTGCGACTATCGATGTGGTTGTTTTGGTCAACCGACGGTGAGGCTTGAACGTTTGAACGTTGAGGAGTCCACGCGCGAGCATCTGTCTGCTTCGAAATTCGCCCACGATCTCCCTGAGAAAGTTCACGTAAAGTTATGGACTCGATTCATCTAATCCAAAACAGGCATTCGTGAGTACTTTTCCTTTTACCTAAATGCAGGAAGGCTCACAAAGTTCTTGAAATAACCCAACCACAGGCTCATAAAAACATTAGCTATGTATTACACAGAAACAATATACCGTTCAGCAAGGAGAGGAAAAGAACACCAACTCAACCAAAGTAGCTCCATATCAAGTAGAAGCAAAAGAACGTGAAAACAGCTCCACCCAAAAAGATGTACATGTCCTGGGTACTTGAGAGACCAACGTCAATGAGCATGTCGTCGTTGAGCAGAATCAAAGATCATACCTTCGCTTCTCAATCCAGCCAATAACATTCCTACTCAAACCCAACGTATTTGCAGCGTCCAAAAGCCTTCTTTGCGTCCCTTTCAACATGTTCCGCTGGTCTTTTAGGTTCTCCAGCACCTCCCTACCCTGTGCGAGGAACTCATCCAGCCGGGTGTCCGTGTTTTGAATGAAGGTATGCTCATCCAACGCTCGGTGCTCTCGGCCAAACCCGTTTTGCGGAGTGGAGGCACGGAAGGGAGATTCTGAGACGACTTCGGGTTGTTCTGCGCGAAGCCCAGGATGTATGGTCGATCGTGGTGGGTTTGTCGTTTGGAAACGTCGTTGTCGTGTATCCGAAGGTGAGAGGGGCGTGGCGGATGTTGGAATGAGCTCGGCTCTTCGAGCAGTCTCATTCTTTGAGAAAAGTGAGGTGAGTATAACGAATATTGACAGTGGTGGGTGTGGGGGTACGCACTGCCTGTGCTGCTTCTGCCTTTAGTTTCTCAAATTGATTTCGCATTTCGGTATAGTCGGTTCTGAACTTGGACACACGCCTACATGGGAATGAGGAATGCGAAGAATGCATTAACACGCACGGCTCACATCTGGGCCTTCTCCTGCTTTGCCTTTATCATTTCGCGCTTTGCCATTGAATCGTAATCCTCAATGGTCCTATGCATGGCGGACAAAGAAGCGGATATCTGGCCTAAGAGCAGAATGGCGACAGTCCTTGAACAGTCAGTTTATTGCGTCTGAGGGGCAGAGGTGGGTTATTCACCTAGCAACGCTGCGGAATTGTCTCCATTACGCAGGCGTTCAAGGTCGCTTTGAAGTGAGTTTGTCTGGCGAACACCAGAGGTATACAACGAGTTCATAAGGTGGTCAGAGGGAAGAAGGTGTGTGACACGTGGTATGTGACTTATTATAGGACTCTGATAATATCAATGATATCTTCTACTTGTTGCCCTTTCTATGTGATTTAGCCTTTCGAGATGCCTTACCGCCCGCTAGTTCAGCTTTTTCTTTTCGTCTCCCTCGTTGTTTCGTTCTTTCAACCTTCCGCGCATCCTTTGTCTCATAACGTGTTTTTTTCTCTCTGACTTTCTTCTTTACAGAGTTAGGACGCGTTTTCGGTATCACGGGGTGTGGCTTTGAAGTAGAGACGGCGGGTATCGTTGTCGGTTCTGTTGGTGTAGTTGATGGACCGTGGATGAGGGTGTCCAAGTCAAAATCCTCCACGACAGTTACCGTCGCGAGAACTTCTTCATCCTCGTATTCTCGTTCTTGTTCTTTTGTTGAGGAGGACCCTTGTACACCTATCCACTCTTCCTCGTCATCAGACTGGCCAGCTGAGTACACGTTAGGGATGCGAAGGTCGTTCAAAATGCTCGAGGAATCGCACCGAAAATGGCGCCGTAAGCTTTTTCTACCTGTGCAGAATTCTCAGCTGCTTGTTCACGCAGCATTCGTCGTTGCTGAGAAACGTTTAAGACCGAGTTTTTGCAAAGACGTTGTGTAAGCACGTACCTCACGACGTGCCTCCAGACGCTCTTGCTTCTCTCTCTCCTTCGCCTTGCTCCTTGCCGCTTCCGCCTTTGCGAGTTTCCGCTTGTGAAAACCAGTCAAAAATTCTCTGGAAATGGAGATGAGCAGAATTCATGAGAAATTGCGGTGATGAGCACCTGCGTGCTTCATCGTCGAATAGGATTTCTTTTATCTGTTCGCGCTTGGCCTTTTTCTTTGCGGCGATGGCGTTGTGTGATTGAGTGAGGGTGTCAAGGTTGTTTCGCGGCATGAGCGCGGGACGGAGGACAATCGGGGATAAGCGTGATGTAAGTAATTCCAGGCTAATTCCAAAGTAATTCACTCTGTCCTCCTGTCTCTACTTCTCGCTCATATCTCTCCGATCCGACGGTTCCCTCTTTTGCCCACGTTCTTTACGATATTCCGCGATACCCTTTTATTTCTTCGCCCGCCATGTTCAACTATCTCGCCTATCCTTGGCAAAACCACCAGTTTCACCTCGTCCCCCAAAATCCTTATCCTGCCCCCCCTCCCCCACCTCCCATCCCTCATAAAGTGTGGATTTTGGACTGCAAATCATGCGATACATTTCTCACAAATCGCGGGATGAAGGTATAACAATCTACCGACATCACATCACCCATCATCTCACTTTTAGTTTCTAGGCCGTTTTACTTCTTCGTCCCAATGTATCGCTCTATTCCTCTGACGCCCTACCCGTCAACTGTTCTGCCCTCACAAACTCAAATTTTACGGCGGCGAAACCACCCTGTCGCCCAAATCCTTCCCCAGTTCCTGCCAGAACATGTGGATGTCTTACACAAACACTTCATTGCCATGGATGTGGAAACGCCGTTGGTTATATGATCGTCATACCAGTCAGTCGTTTTTTATTTGATTTGCATTGTCGCGATTTCATCATTTTTTTTCTAATAGTGTTCCCGCTGCACTTCCTCTATTACGGCAACGAACCGCGCGACTAATGGTCACCGCTTCGTCTTTCATGCAAGTGAAATTTCAGGCACCGAACGGCATTATATCCCAGATGAGCCAGGCGTGATTCCTTTTGATCCCCCCCTCATCGCGGTCCCCGCTTCCCCGATGGTCTCTACTTCTCAGCCTCTTGTCTACCCAACGCCGTACATGACATCTAGAGAGTCCTATTTTTCACGACATTTTCAAACCGCCCATCCCAGCGGGCCTTCTACCCCGTCAGTTCAGTCGGATTTCCTTCCAACGCCTCCTCTGGAGTTTGCGCACCCTGTAATCGCTTCTATGCACCAGGAACCGCATCCACATTCTGTCGGCTTAGATTATTCACACCGCCTGCCTCCGCAGCTCTATCTTCAGACTCGCCCGCCGCACAGATATCAGTCCCCCACTGGGCCCAACCCAATATTTTACCACCCCACGGCGTCCCGACCCACATCCCCTGATTCTTCTTCGTCCAGCGAGGGTAGCCCTTCTCTCACAAATCCGTCATTTCCTTACACGGATCAGAAGGAACGATCTTTACCGCGAACTCTGAAAGCCAATGACGTGCTTTTTTGGCATCATCTCGCTCGGAGTGGAGAGATACCCGCGGTTACGGAAGATGCGCGGGCGCGAGGACCCCCGCGTGAAGCTGCTGCCGACGCTAAGCCTGTCGGTCGAGTAATGTTTAACAGATGACCCACCTCCGAGGACTACAACTTGATCCACAAGGATTAAAATTCCGCCGAGACCACTGCTAAGTTATATTGTTATGCCACCCCTACGATTACCACCCTTGATGCCCTTCTTTTGTATATGAAAAATGCGCAGACTTCACAAGCTCGCCCCTTATCCCATTTCTATTGTACACTATTTCCCACTTAGAATATTTTTTAATGGCTAGGAATGTATGCACACCAAATGCACACAGCCAAAGTACTCGCAGTTTTTAAATGGGAGAGCTCTCTTCGAGGGAATTGTGTAGTAGCACATAGTACGTTGTAGACCATTGTAGAATGGAGTCAGGGGAACAAGAAAAGCACGGGCCCGCCTGATCGACCGAATCAAGCTTGACGCGGATGATGTAAGCACGGAGGGCTTGATAAAGAGCTGTGCTGCGCCAAACATCCCTCTTTCCACAACCACTACCATCTCCAACAACAACTGTGAGTGTCATCCCTTGCGCGATCCGTTCGCTTCATTAAACTCTTTCTTCTCGTTGTCAGCCGTAGCCACTATGTATGCTTGGTTCACTCTTTCTGCACACTGATGTTCCTAATGAGACCCGTTTAGCATGCAGATCTTCGTAAAGACCCTTACTGGCAAGACCATCACCCTCGAGGTGGAGTCCTCCGACACCATTGATAATGTCAAAGCCAAGATCCAAGACAAGGAAGGGTAAGCAGCATTTGGTTTTTGATGGCGGTCATTCGCTTATCGCCATGCAGGATCCCCCCTGATCAGCAACGTTTGATCTTCGCCGGCAAGCAGCTCGAGGACGGCCGCACCCTTTCGGACTATAATATCCAGAAGGAGTCTACTCTCCACCTTGTCCTTCGTCTACGTGGCGGTATGCAGATCTTTGTCAAGACCCTCACGGGTAAGACGATCACCCTCGAGGTCGAGTCTTCTGACACGATCGACAATGTGAAGGCCAAGATCCAGGACAAAGAAGGCATCCCTCCCGACCAGCAGCGTTTGATCTTCGCTGGCAAGCAGCTCGAGGACGGCCGCACCCTTTCTGATTACAATATCCAGAAGGAGTCCACCCTCCATCTCGTCCTCCGTCTCCGCGGTGGCATGCAGATTTTCGTCAAGACCCTCACCGGGAAGACAATCACCCTTGAAGTCGAATCTTCTGACACAATTGACAACGTGAAGGCCAAGATCCAAGACAAAGAGGGCATTCCACCCGACCAGCAGCGCTTGATCTTTGCTGGCAAGCAGCTTGAGGACGGACGCACCCTTTCTGATTATAACATTCAGAAGGAATCCACCCTCCATCTCGTTTTGCGTCTTCGCGGTGGTATGCAGATTTTCGTCAAGACTCTTACTGGGAAGACAATTACCCTTGAGGTTGAATCCTCTGACACAATCGACAACGTGAAGGCCAAGATCCAAGACAAGGAGGGCATTCCTCCCGACCAGCAGCGCTTGATCTTTGCTGGCAAGCAGCTTGAGGACGGACGCACCCTTTCTGATTACAACATCCAGAAGGAATCCACCCTCCACCTCGGTGCGTTTGATCAGGATATTAGCGAACTCACGCTCACTGTTCTCCACAGTTCTTCGTCTCCGTGGTGGTATGCAGATCTTCGTCAAGACTCTCACGGGTAAAACCATTACCCTCGAGGTGGAGTCGTCTGACACAATCGACAATGTCAAGGCGAAGATTCAGGACAAGGAGGGCATTCCACCTGACCAGCAGCGCCTCATCTTTGCTGGAAAGCAGCTTGAGGATGGGCGAACTCTTTCGGATTACAACATTCAGAAGGAGAGCACTCTGCACTTGGGTATGCTACACATTTGCTGTAAATGAATTCGAGACTGACGCTGGTTGTAGTGCTTCGTCTTCGTGGTGGATTGTAATTCTCTTGGGCATATTGTTGGTTAGGCATTGTTCGATCTGTATCATCTTACGCGTAGTCATGACGTCTGTACAATAAACGAGTATACAAGGATTTATTGTGGCAATTTCAGTTTGGTGTGGATCCAGTGCACACGGAAGAATATGCGCTCGCTTATGTAAACTGCACCATACTTTGGTGAGGCGGGTCTAAATAAAACGTCGTCCCAACACCCTCCAGCACGCCACCGCCATCCCCCAAGCAACGTTTGAACGAGCGTCGCTCCTCTCTTCACAGCTGCCTCGATGGCAGCTTCCTCTCATGTCTCTCCAGCGGCAGGCGCATTGATGTGGCGTCCTACAAAAATCATGAATATGCGCGACCTTTCCAAGGACGACGATTTCCTCAGCCACCTTCTCGTAGAAAAATTGGGCACAGGAACCGTTCCCCTCTTGGTTCACAAGATGGATTCGTCCAGGAGACTTCCAAAGACTGATGCTCAGGTGTTGATGCAAATTGTTCGACGCGTGTGTCCAGCCAGTTTATCACCTTTTTTTCGCGACTCATTTGCAATCTACGCGATTCCTACCTTTTGTTTGTATCTTGCAGCTCGTCATCACCAAAGGTCCGATTCACCAAGTCATTCGCCAGGCTGTCGACGAATTGCTCACGTATGTGGCGCCCTCACTTACCGCGCCTCGCGTGGGTCCCCGTCATACGTAGGCTTAGTGCTCCCCTCGTCACAGATTGCCCGCCATTCGCTACTATCTCAAGTCCTTCACTCAAAAACAGATCAATGCCTTCGCCACGTGAGGACTTACCACTCCAAATTCAATGTATATTGACGAACCTCTTCTGTTTCGTATCAGCCACGCCTCCCGCTACTTTGAGCTTTATCATCCATCGGGTTGCATTGAGATCGCTCATACCTCGCGGTACTCCCATCGCACTGGCAAGTCCGAACTTTGCATTCTCGCTACACGTTTCCTAGCCCCGGGCACTGTTATCACTGAACTCAAGGGCTCGATGGCCAACCTGACGGACGAGGAGGATAAAGAACTAAAGCGTACAGGCATAAAGCATTCAGACATCAGGAGGGACTTTAGTGTCATTCATTCAAAGTCTATGAAAAAGAACCACCTTTTTTTAGGACCTGCCCGATTTGTTAATGTGAGCACATTGTTCATGTTCTTCATATAGGTTTTTGTTTACCTTGACTACATGGCAGCACGATTGTGATAACAACTGTGAACTTTTTCGTGAAGGCCGGTACATTACCTTCAGAGTTCTCAGGCCGATCTCAATCGGCGAAGAAATAACCGCGCATTACGGTGACGGCTATTGTACGTGTTTCAGCACTTGTCTATTGACAATCGTTAATTTTGTGGCATCAGTCGGTCGGAGAAACCGACACTGTCTGTGTGAAACCTGCGAGAAGAATGGCAGAGGAGGATATGCTCCTGACCACACGGACGACGAGGCAGAACCAATCTCTGAGTCTAGCTCTGACTCCGACTCTGACTCTGATTCGGACACATCTACGAGCGATTCGGGCAGCGACATCGGAGAAGAGGAGGAGAGGCCACTTTTAAATCTCAATGAAAGGAGGACACGTCGCGGAGTATATGCGGTTTTCAGTCGC
The DNA here is from genome assembly GCF_000143565.1 of Laccaria bicolor S238N-H82. Taxonomy (NCBI): domain Eukaryota; kingdom Fungi; phylum Basidiomycota; class Agaricomycetes; order Agaricales; family Hydnangiaceae; genus Laccaria; species Laccaria bicolor. Next base: position 192,322 of record NW_001889881.1, read on the forward strand.
AAAGAAGATGACTCCGATGAGAGCGAGAACGAAGAGGATAATAAGGTACCACTGGCAAATGCGGAGGATATCCCTGCTGACGGAGAAATCGAGCTTACTGCTGAAGTCGATGCGGTATCTGAGTTAACCTCCCTTCCACCTTCAGCTCCCCCTTCTGATGCTCCCGACGCCATCCTTACAACTCCCTCATTTACACCTAACCCTAACCGCCTTTCCAGATCGTCCTCATCCCTCACCTCCTTGTCATCATCATCCACTGATCAACCTGGCAGTCCATCTAGTGCCAAATCCACCCCCTATAGGTCAATCATCTCAACCCGTCGTCAAAGTGCGAAGGAATGTGGAGCTGGGTCCATTTCTAGTGAAAAACAAACACCTTCGGATTCCGCGACCGTTCACGATAATTTAAGCACTCCCTCCAAGCATACTACCCGCTCTGTTTCTTCTGTGCTCCCTTCAGGAAAGCTGGACAAGGGCAAAGGCAAAGAGGTAGCTCCCGGAACCCCGACTTCAACACCTACCCCCAGTAAAAATCTGAAGGGCAATGCGTCTGTCAAAGATGACATAAAGATCAAGAAGGAAGAGCCAGAGAATCGGGTGTTGCGTTCGCGGCCCTCAGGACCTGGCGTCACCGAAGTTGTGAAAGGTCCTCCAGCGAAACGTGAGATGCCGAGAGGCCCTGATGGGAAATTATTGCCAGTTTGTTCGACTTGCTCCAACGTCCTTCCTGTCATACAAGTCGATTCCAAGATTGTTTGGGGGATGTCAATGGAAAATGGAAAGAAAAAAAAGCAGAAACAGGAATGTCCTAGGTATATCCGTAAATTTCGAAGTTTCTTTGTTTTTGCCTCATCACTTGTTGTAGGTGTCTTCGGCATTTTGCCATTTACAACCAGGCTTGGCCATCTCGCGTTCCTCCCGCGGGAACTATTCTTCTTCCCACTCCACGAGGCACGACTCCACTAGAAACGGTCACTAAGCGCGTGACACAGAAAGGACTGTCGGTTCTAGATCGCAAACTTGCTGCGGCAGCCTCAGCGTCGTCATCTTCTACACTCGGAAAATCGAAGAAGCGTGGCCGAGAAGGAAAAGATGAGGGGCCGCGCCCTACTAAGCAGCGCAAGACAGAGCGTGTGCAACCCCCTAATAAAGTAATAATTAAGGTGAAGAAAACGTCGGCCACAACTCCTACGAATGTCCCTCTACCCGCCGCTGACCAGGAGTCTCCTGTGAAACGCAAGCGCGGTCGTCCTCGCTTGACCTCGCCCAGATACCGACCTAAGCCGGGTAAGGTAGCAAAGCAACCAGTGGCGAATTCTGTCCAAATCAAAGTCGAGGAAAGGGCTACGGACCTCTCCAGTGAATCGCAGCCGAGGTTTACGAATGGGCGATTTGGAAAGAAAGACAAGTCTGGCGGGAGTGGTGAAGGGTCTGCTGCTGGTAGTAATGAACAGTCATCGGCCCGAGCAGAGCGCGCGAGCGAACGCGGCAAGGCGAAGGCAGGGCGGAAACAGGTGGGGCAGACACCCACCAAAGCCTCTGACTCGAAGAGCACATGGACTTCCCCGAGACGTAAGCGGCCCCATGACGATGTGGACGACTCTCCTAGGAAAAAGTCATCTCGCGAGACTCAGCATAGACCCGAGACACTAACCGGTGAGCCAGTGCAGAAAGTCCTGCCACGGCCAATATCGGGCTTCAGGGGTGGTAGATTGTTTTCTAATCCTAATCCCCTTCGCTTTGCTCTTCACGCGTGGGCTAGTCCTGTGGTGCTTGATGAATCATCCTCTTCGGAAGACGAGAAACCTCCTGTTACGCCAGAGGAAGATCTATCTCCTGCTGCAGAAATCGTTCTTCCCGGTGATGACTTGAATACCCCGTCGTTTTTTCCTCCTCCTGCGTTGCCTGCGCAACCTCCTTTGATATTCAAGCCCTCTCCTCTCAATTTTTCCGCACGCCGTTGGGTATCATTGTCCAAGTCAACTACTGCGAGTTTCAGCGACCCAAAGGGATCTTCCGAGGCAAGGAATGTAGAGGACGACGATACTTGGCAGGGTGTCTCGACCCGCATGAGAATGGAGAAGCATAAACGACTAAGGGTGGGGAGCAAAAGTGGGTATGTGTCCGACAAAGAGGTTAGCCTTTGGTTTCACCTACAATCTTGTGCGCTCGCTAACCAAAAAACATCTTGACAGGCTGACACCTCCGATAATGACTGTTTCAACCCTCCTTCGGATAGATATCCATCACCGCTCTCTGATGATGACGCGGGACGTTCTACACTGAAGCAATGCTATCCTGCGCTTCCGGTTCGGGAGTCAGCAATTGTCCACCGCGCAATCAATTTCAGTTGTCCACACCAGCCAGGAACTACTCCCAGTTTAATAAACGCGGGGTGGGACTCATCTGACCTGTCCGACGCATAAAAATATTTATGCTCTTGTGCCCTTCCGTTATTATTCAAAAAAAGACTCTTAACTCCTCATCTTGCAATGCTACTCATGACACTCAATATTTATCTTTATTCTTCCTCGCTGTTTCATTTCATGTGTAGATATCCTATCGATTAATTCCGCCACATAAAATCTTAATGTTGCCCTTTGTCTTGCATGGCTTCGAATCCACGACTGACTCCCACTTTCCTTTTCTACGGATGAATTCAACGATGAGATTCAACAGATGCTCTCTCAATTCCCTTGACCATCCGGTTTCAAGGAACTGCGGCCTGCCCTCAGTATCTCGTCTGTGGACAGCAAATTCACGGCGATGACAGAGCTGAAAGACACTGGAATCAGACATGAGTGGCTCCCCCATCGTGAAGCACTCACCAGGAATGGAGCATTTGTCGCTTTACTCTGTAGTTGTCCCATATTCCGAGCGCTGAGGGGTCGACAGGATCCCCACTTTCCAGGTCGATACCTACAACTCTGCCTTCTGCCTCCTCGTCCTGCAGATGCATTTAGGCCAAACTTGAATCACAAAATGAGGATGAAACCTTACCTGTAAAGCCACAACAGCATCTTGGACGTCAAAACCACCATTTTGAGCAAGTGTTTTTGGTATCACAAGAAGCGCATCTGCAAACGCCTGAACACCCATCTTGACCCTGCCCTTCGCGCTTTTCTTCACTGTCCCACTCAAATACGCCGAACATGAAACCTCAAAGGCTCCAGCTCCAGGAATCAGACACTCATCCTCAATGGCGTTTTTTACAGCGCGGAGACCGTCCCGGAGGGCATCTTGAATTTGTTGGATGGTATGAGCGTTGGGACCCTTGATCAAGAGGGTGACCGATTTAGGATCCTTGACTTCTTCGATGAAAGTATATTTCTCTTCGCCAAGAGCATGCTCGTAAACCAATCCCGCCCAACCAAGAATGGATGGTGTGAGATCATCCACGGAATTCTGTGCAATTCCCCCACAAACAAGTTGTAATCTGCACCATGGTAAGTCAACAACTAGGATAGGTTTCCTCAGAAACTTACCTCTCCATGTTTCTCCGCTTCGCCCTACGAAGGGCAAAGATGCCATTCTTGGCTAGAATATCAAGACTTAGAGGATCAATTCCTTTTTGATTGATGAGCACAAAGTTCTTCTTCTTCTCCTTGGAGTCCACAGCCTGGTCACATACAGCATTTTTGAGGTCGACGATTTTCTTGACTTTGGCGTCAACAAACTTTCGCTCCGATTCGACAAGTTTTTCACGTTGCTCAGCTGATGAATAGAAAAATCCAGAATTGACTTCGCTGTGAAACGTACTGAGCTACTGTGCATACTCATGTAATGGGTTTGGAACATACGTTTTCTCATACTCGAGGCTGACATTCAAGGTCAAGACAAACGCGTTTTCGACACGTTTGGGCATGTCGGGATGCCGCGCACCATGATCCAAGACGAGTCCCCGAATAAGCTGGGTTTCGGATGCCGTTCGATGCTGCATCTTCATGATCTCCACCATGTGAAGGTCAATCGGCTCTCGCCATTGGTCGCTCGCACCTAATTCGGATGAGGAAAACGCAGAAATAATCAAATAGAACACGGACCTTTTGAAGGGGCGGGGGGACGAATGGCAATAACTGAATCTACGACGTCTGCGGCCAATTGCCGGGCCAATGAGGTGCTCACTTTTGTTGCGAGTGACGTGTTTGCAATGTTGATGAGGGTGGGACGATCAAGCTTGACTGCAACTTTGAATTTATCCAAGAACTAGATAGAGTATTCAGTCAGAAAGACAAGTTTATGATAAGAATTTCGAATGAAACGCACTGCCAAAGCCTCCTTCTTTGCCAGGTCAAAACCCTCTCCGATCACAGTTGGATGTACACCTTCGGAAATGTATCGATCGGCCTGCTTCAACAGCTCTCCAACCAAGAGAACAACCGAAGTAGTTCCATCACCGACTTGGTCATCTTGAGCTACAGCCGTTCGAGCGATCATGGCTGCTGTGGGATTTTGGATCTGCATTTCGGATAGCAAGACTTTGCCGTCTTTCGTCATTTTAATTTGCCCAGCACCATCCACGAGCATTTTTAGTGTTCCTCTGGGCCCTAAATCGCGAATTAGTTCACAGAAACAAGTCCAGGTGCAAGTGGCGCGTCTAATCACCTAAGTTACCCTTGACCACTCCAGCAAGACCCATCGCTCCATTTGTATTGACCTACGACAATCAAAGATCGAGAAGCATGAAAGAAAAGACAAGTGCTGACCTGAAGCGCGGCTGCCCTTCTAATGCTCTCCGCCTTGGGGTTGATGAGCTCGATGCTGGACGACATGTTATAAGAATTCAGACGCGTTCAAAATATTTAGGTCGTGTTGGTTTTGAGGCGGCACTCTAAATTACGTACGTAACTACTGATAGTAAATAAATTCTCGATAAAATCCTGGTGTGCCAAGTTCGCAAACGGTCTGGATATGTTTGTCATCGCGGCAGGCCTGTACCCACAGTTGACATCTCAGATACTGTCAAGAAAGCGCGCAGCCAAGGCATCTACTAAACGGAAGCGACAAGCAAGAAGCTGCAGAAAGTGTGCCAATGGGACCGAATGTCGAGGGAGAAAGGAGGTATACCCGTTAATAGGGTCTTACTTGCGAAACCCCAAGAATCTGAGACTACCCCACGCTCACCAATACCATGCCGCCCAAGAGAAAGCGAAACGAGGAAGAGTCTGCAGCCAGAAAGCCTGACCTACGACGCAGCTCAGGCTCTTGTCCGCCGTCTTGTGACGCAGTTCGGCATCGACCCGACAGACTGCGTAGGTCCGTCCGACCTGCTTTCGCTTCTGAGATCTGGTTTTCTGACGATTCAATATAGATAATGATGTGGGAGCTGGCTTTTCTAAAGTCTCTTATGCGCAAGTCGCTCCTCTTGTCGGACTCAAACCATACTTAGGGCTGCAAGACATTTCGACCTTTGAAATCCACCGCTCTCGTATTCCAATCGAACTTTTCAAGACTATTGTAGCAGACATGGATGTCATGATGGTGCAATACGGTCCTCCTTATGTTCACAGGACGGAAGAGGCAAAATCGAGATTCTTCTCGCCGGTGGAGACGTTGTAACTCTCTCATGACTCGGAATCACACTGTGACCCGCAGGTTTTCAACCATCTTGTGAAGCAGTTTACCTTCATGTTCAGGAACAACCCAGAAGCTATCGTCGATGGTCGAATTGGTACGAGGGGTCGCATTGAATACCATTTCGAAGCATTTGGTGCGGTTGCAATTCTTTGCATCGAAATGAAGCTCGGAGTAGGAAATGAGGAGGAACGTTTAAAGGCGATTGCTCAGGTTATAGCAGAATGCAATGGTAAGCTTCATACGCTTGAAGGCAATTTCTGCTGCCAACCTCGACTGTAGGTTGTGACCTCAATAATGCCCAAGGCGCTTTTTCTCTCCCTATTCTCTGCATTCTGTCCGATGGATTAACCTTCGAATTCTTTAAATTCGAGAGAGACGGATCGGGTCCATCTTTTTTTCGTGGGTGTTTCCCTGGTGATCCAGAAGGCCTGCAGCGTGGCCTGAAATTACCCGACCCTCAGACAACGGACACTACCCTCCCTTTCGTCCTCCAACTTCGCGGCATATGCGAGACAATCTTCGACACGATGCTGAGCGCATATATTTCCGCCTTGTATGCATGTCGTGACCGATCCGCATTGGCGCGCAAGCAGAAGAGACCAAGTCTTGATGGATGGGATCAAGCACTGAAGTCCGCAGAAGATGCATTGGCGACATTCAGGAAAGCTGAGACTCAGCGCAAGGATGGCAATGTTGATTCCGCCGACATGAGTGTTTCAGAAGGACTTCGTCTACTCCATGAGAGGTATTATCTCCACTAATTTCCCCATTCCATCCGTCATTTACTCTGCCTCAGCACAGGAGCTGTGTCGACTGTCTATACGTCTAAGCTCTTCATGACTTTCTGGGATGAAGAGCAGGTTAAGAAAGCATGAGCTCTAGTCGTCTTCGTCTCTTCGATTGCAGAAATATGTTGTTGTTTTCCCTCCTTAGTCATTAATAGAACAGAACATCAATCGTCTTTAGTATGATGTAATAGTAATAGTAATAGCAGTGTCTGAGTGCCTCTACTACAAAGTCCGTTTAGACGGACTCCGAAGTTTGTAGGCGAGGGGGCGGCCATCGCCTGATGTGGTTAGCCACTAAATTGGTCGTAAATTCGCATTCCACCTCCTAACGCACATCCCTGCGTCATCTCTGTCAATGTTCGTGGCGATGCCGGAGTCCAAGCGTCGTGCACCGATATCTGTTGCTCTTTAGCTGAAGTCCTGGTTTCTCCCTCTCTTGTTTATTCTCCCCGATGGGTTCTTGTACTGGAATGCCATGTTCAGGTATGTATTGAATTGGAGGCACCACTGGCTTGGTCTTTCCGCCACTGCTCGTCGACCTCGCGTAACAAATGTAAGAGTCGTTTGATCGGTTTCGCATTGTAAGCAGGTCGCGTTTGATCATTGACCAGGTCGACCACACGTTGGTTCTCGTATCGACTTCCACCTTTTCCATACAAAGCAAGCAGATCGAGGGTTTCGGTACAATTTGAAGCATATTTCTTCTCTTCGTCTTCTATCCGAAGGGCCTGAAGGATATGAGACTGCGAAACCTGCGTCAGTCACTTCAGTGCAAGGGAATTGTAATAATTTACCTCTTCGATTTCATGGTGAACTGATTTGAAGGGCACGATTTCACCGACCCACTTGTCCATCATCCGCTGTACGAACTCGTACTGTTTCAGCACTTGTTGGCAATTCTGCGGCGCAGCCTTGGCTCTGAAAAACAAAGCCCAACCACTGTCCATTTGAAGGAGAGTGTCAGTGGCTTTAGAAACCAATTCATGCACCGTTTCCGGATCATCATCTTCGACGGGTGAGTCGTAGCATCGTTCAATTCGTTTACCCGGGGGTAATGCAGCAGAAACAGATGAGCGTCCCGTAGATGTGACCGTAGGTGACATGGAAACCTCCCGGGAAATGCCATATGTAGATGCGTGTTGCAAAGATTTACGTCCGTTATCGGGATGGCCATCGTAGTCGTCAAATGGTGATGGGCGTCGCTCCAGGGTGGAAGGTCCACGAGCTCTCTGTTCATTTCTTTCTCGAAATTGCTCTTTGACTGATAGTGGATTTCGGTGAAGGACTTCCATGTCTGCTGGTAATGGTGACGGTGCCCTGACTAGTTCCTTTGGAATTCTCGGAGGAAGAGGAGGGGCTCCAGGTGGCAAGAGCTGCGCAGCATCTTCAGTACACATGAACGAATCTTCCACAAGTTGCTGGTACTGACTGTCTCGATCACAACGTCCAGAGTTCGATCTGGATTTACAACAATGTTGGCTGAGATGAATTCGTCAATGTTATCAGCTGATACACGCAGAAAAAACTGTCGGTATTTTCCCCGTAAAGTGTACGCTTTTGCAGGGCCTTGAAGAAAGAATAGATCAGCTGTCTCGATCGGTCAAAAGAAAGACTTTGAAGCCAATTACCATCAATTCTGGCAGGGCCGGCTTGTAATTTCTCACTCTAAGCGGGAAAAAAAATCATTGAAGCATCTATCAAAAGCCATAAAAGCTACCCACGAGCTCTTTGGCATCGGCCCAATATCCATCTCGAGGATCTTCGGCCGGTCGAAGAGGTACTTTGACCTCGGCAAGTTGGTGATCTATCTCGCCACTCCTTATGTCTTGCATAAGAAGTGTAACCATGCGGAGAGGTTGTCGCGTAGGTTTTTTTCCTATTTCCGGACATTGAGGACAAATACAAATGCACAAACTTGAAAAAATTCACCAGGAGGGCTCGCAGGATCTGCCCTGTAGGGAGCGGGTGGGGGAGAAATGGGTGTGGGAGAAATGCTGCCCGCAGTGGATCTTTCTTGCTGATCTTCACGGGTATTTGTGCTGGGAGATCGAGTTTGCACAGATGCCCGCCTTGCCTCCGTAGCCGTAGGCGGGGACCTTGGCGTCCGTCCCTTCTGTACCTCGAGCGTATTTCCGCCTTCATAGTCGCGGCGGTAATACGAATTTGTGCCGAAGGATGTGGGTGAAGCAGATGAACTCGAAGGCCCGCTGAATGCCGCCAAATTTGCAGGAGGCATACCATGTCCAGTCATGATATCAATTGGTGGTGCTGGTGCTACGTTCGTCTGCAGCGCTTTGCCTTTCGAAGCGGAGATCTTGCTTCTTGAGGTCGAAGATTTGGCCCTAGTTGAACTTGATGACGCGTGCTCCTTTCTAGGACGTTGTGAGGAAGACGCTGTTATCGAAGCGACCGTTGACCTCGCGGCAGGAGGTTGGGATTCCTGTGGGGGGCCTTCTGAGGTATAGCGATACAACGATGAGTATGGCCCCTGGCCATGAGCCAACGGAGGGTCAAAATTTGGAGTAGGATCGTAAGCTTGCAGACGAAAACGACTTGTTTGACCTGAAAATTTGTCTCCCCTCTTCGCCCGTTTTGCAGCCCCTCCCGTTTTCTTTGTTTTTGAGGGCTTGGGATCCATCACCATACCAGGATTGGCAGGAACCTCTTGTCCAGGTAAAAAATAATTTTTCTTCGAAGCAACGGTTGGAAGCGATGCTTGGTACGTGCTAATACTAGGAGGAGCTTGTAGTGTCGCTGAGAAAGCCACAGCTTGACGGATAATGGGACGCTCCGGAGGTGGAGGCGTGTCATCGTCTGCCATGGGTGGCATTTCAGTATCCCCATCATCGGACGCGGGGGAGAAGGAGCGTTTCTGGGGCTAAAGATGTAATGTAAGGGAAATTAGTTAGATGATAACTCGAAGATATTAAACAAGGAGGGGTAGCTGCTTACGCGCCGTGGTGATGATTCCCTGCTGCTCCTGAACAAAAATAACGTGTTAAATTAGAAGTAGATTATCTTCCATCAAAGACTGACGAAGAATCGTTTTGCCTTCCTCTACCAATCTCTCCGTCGTAAGAGCTCGAACGCACCATGCCTTATGATGGGTATAAAATCGCGGGTTTATATGATAGGCTCTTCCCTTGCAAAGCCTACGTTTATAAATCTCTGGAGGTGGCTTGTATAGGGACGTGGAAGACCCACAAAGTACCCACAAAACGCCTCATGCAAGGTACTGGTAAGTAAGGTAGTAATTGTGGGCAAGATTGTGGGTGCTTTGTTGGTGCTTTGCTGTGCTGCTGCTTACGCGCTATCATGTCACGCGTTTAGCGCGGAGTTACCGCTCCGAGAACCGGTCATCAAGCAAGCAGTCACCGACTCAAGCCGACTCAGTGCTCACCGTAGCTCACGTTGCAATACATTTGGTTGGGTCCACAACCACCTACAATGGCATGTATATATTTGAAATCCATCCAATTCGGTATAGCACTGAGAATACAAGGTTTACTTTCTTTCTAGACGCTGGCTCCGTAGACCCTTTGTGCGTTGTCGCAAAATACAGCATCAATGAACTCTTTTTCCACAACAAGTTCTGTCAGAGATTCCCTTGCGATCTCGTACCAATCCCCTGCATTAGAAGGACCCCTCGAAGATGACGAAGGAGAAGATCCAAAAATGATACGCTGGTATCCGAACGCCTCCATTACAGGGGATACTAACGTTGTGGATAACAGTTTTAACATACGAAAACGAAGACAAGAGAATGACGTACGGTACATCTTGATCCTGCGTTTCCATTCTTTCAAGATCCTGACCTCGGCCTCTTCGACCGGACTGCCTGGGTAAGGCGTTTGCGGGGTTGGGGCATCCCAAGATGGCGGAAGAAATTTGATATAAACGTTTGGGAAGAGAGAGAGCGCAGCAATTTGCGACTGGAATGCAAGGTACTCAGGGTGGTTCATGAGTTTGACAATTGGCAAGTCAAGATCATGCGGGGGTGGAAGAATATTAGCTGACAGAGAGTTCAGCTGCAAGGTGTAATTGTGAATGGGTATGAACACATACAAAGGACAATCGGGGGTATCTTTGGCAACTCGGCAAGACTCTTGGTCAGGGTATCTTCAAAGCCTTCAAGAACAGCATCGGAAAGGATAGCTTGAATGTCGATATCGACGGGTCGATCGCGCTTGAGCGCCCATCGCAAGCCTTCGACGGCTGCGTCAGAGGCTCCTTTATAAGCAGTCGATAAAGAGGTTGGGAGGGATGTTAAGGTCAACACCGTCGCGAGGTTGGGCTCAGGGTTTTCCAGATCAAAGGGAACGATGACAGACGTAATCCGATCGCCATCTAATCTGGTGGACGAAACAATTTATTAGCTTAGCCACTCGTTTGGAAGTAAGGGCATCTTCTCACTCCTTTGAGACTTTCTCTAATTCCGCTGCAGTGAGCGACAAGACGATACCACGAGTGCGCGCAATCAGTGGCTGGCCAGCTTCTTTCCTCCACTGGGCTAGAGTAAGTTGAAGATCACCCTTGGAGACAACATTGGCATCGATAACAGCCTCAGGCTGAACGTCGCTCCCAGGAGGAGGTAGGAACGTCTCTGCCGTTCCCGAGTTGGGTGGGCTGAACGCAGAGAGGGGTAGCTTTGGAAGGGACTTTGGACCTCTGCGACGATGTGGTTGAGATGGTTCAGTCATGATGTGGGTAAGTTGTAGGGAGTATAATAGTAGCAGTCAGGAGTACAGAAATAAAGACAATGGCAACGGATGAAAGCTGATAATCAGTCGCGACGCCATCACAAATCCATCCTTATCCGGACACTAATTGGCGCTCCAACTAGCTAGCGACAAGCGAACGCCTACCGACGAAGACCACGCAGCGATGCGCTGTATCCGACGGTGGACTGGCCGTCGTCGTAATGGGGGTGATATACTGATTGTGTCCAGCGACGTGTTCTTTCGCTCTGTAGATCGCGTCAGTGCGCACAGTGAGAAAGAGAATTCGGACAATCAACTTACACTCTCGTCGCCCTCTGCCAGAAATTTATCAAAGGCTTCAAGAGCACTCCGTCGTTCTTCGTTCCGACCTTGTTCGCGGCCCTCGCGTAACCCTTCCTTCCTTCCAGTTTTCAACCCCTCCTCGGCTCCAACCCTTTTACCCTCCCTATATCCAGCAGTGTAACCCTCATCCCAACCTGCCGTTTGCCCATCATTAAAACTTTTCTTTATGGCCAATCTCTTCCCCTCTTCCCTACTCTCTTGCCGCGCCTCGAGATCTCGTAGCGCCGTCTGATACTTCCGAGACGACTCCCGAGCTCTGGCATCAGACTTTTCCATGTCTTCGTATTCTTGCCTCAGCATGTCCATATCGGACTGCAAGCGTCTGATATCTCGTCCAGCTGCTTCTAACTGCATTTGATATTTCCTTGACTCCTGCAGAAGCTGTACATTTTCATCCTCCAACTCTTGACGCGCTTTTTCGGCTGCAGTCGCTCTTCCTAAAGCCTCTTTCTCACGTCGTTCCGCAAACTGCACCCGCCCACATGCATCGTCTGCTCTTCGCACTTCTCGTTCAATTCTGTCCCGATCACTCGTCCCACGAAGTAACGATTTGAGCTGGTTAGCCTGTCTTTCCTCCTCCACGAGTTGGAGAGCAACAACGAGGGGCGAGGGGTGTGGAGACCGTGATGGCCGTCTGCCATGCTCTTTCTTGCTCGACGACTTTGAGCGCGAGCGCCTACTTGGTTCCCGGATAATCCGAATCAATGGGGTTCCAGGACAGGTTAAAGACTCGGTAACATTGACATCCCGAACCCTTGTAATAATATCGAAGCTGATGCAAGTCAAGGATCTGCGACAACTGAAGAACACAAGGAAAGGCACTTACTCTTCGACAGTCGCTTCCGGTACATCAGCGACCGACAGAGTAGGTGAAATTCTCGCAGGCATCAGTGGCAGTCACAATTTGGGAAATATAATATTGAAGACAACGTCTGTCTCTCTTTTGAATGCTTTCCGCCAGGCCGATTTGGATTTACTAGTGCAACGACACGATGCAGACATGTGTTGGGGTTGTAAGCCCTAGTCTACTGCAGACACGATCACCGTATCAAGCCACGACCGATAAGCATGTATACCACGTGACATGTTCGGCGATTTTATTCAGAACGTAATTTCGCGCGCCCGGTTGGAGGTCACACATCTATCGATATCTATCCCCTGTCGTGAATCGCGTAATCTCTTTCTTCATTTTTTTCTTCGATGCGTCCTTCGATCTTGGTGAATTTACGGAGCACTTTCAGGGTCCAACAATCATTCTGACAAGCAAAGCTACTGGACGCGAGCGAGATAAATACCTGCGCCATGTCTTCCTCAATTCGCCTCTCAAAATTTCTGGAGTTGTCTGCGCTGCACTTCGTAGCCAATGAATCTCAAACTCCTCTTGCTCGGTTTGGCCTCCTTTGGCATCGTCTTTTCAGCACCTGCTCAAACAATCTTGAGCCCAGGCGGGGTGATACCCGTATCGATAGCTCCGTTCTCCGCTTTCACTCAATTCTCCCGCGCAGCCTACTGCCGTCATTTGGAAAGCTGGAATTGTGGCGGTGTGTCTCAGCAAGTTTCTACCTCCACCAGTACCCTAACATTGTGCAGCCGCTTGTGATGCCCTTCCAGGTTTCATTCCTTCCATCGTTGGAGGGAATGGAAGAAATTTCCCAGCCTGTTAAGTTGTTTTTCCCGACAAACCAAGTGGATATCTAAACCCCCGAATTTCCTGTAGACTTCGTTGGATACTGGCCCGGTAACGATACCATTATTGTGGCGCACCAAGGAACTGACCCTACATCCCTGTCGGTATTTCATCTATAAGACTATTGACATCTGAATGACGCCTGACAGCCTCTCTCTTCTCGTTGATGGGAATGTAAGAAAAAGTAGCCTCGACCCAACTCTATTCCCTGGCGTTCCATTGAGCGTTCTCGTTCACTCGGGTTTCGCTAGGGCGCATGCGAGAAGTGCAAGTTCTGTCTTGTCGGAAGTCAAAAAGCTCATGAATGTAACGCGCACAAGGAGTGTCACCACAGTAGGTCTGCAAAAATCGATGTGGACAAATCAATCTAATCTCTTTTCGAGGTTGGCCATTCACTTGGGGGAGCATTGGCTGCACTCGATGCGCTGTTCCTGGCCTTGAATTTACCTTCCGGAAGTGAAGTGAGAGGCGTTACGTACGGAACGCCGCGCGTTGGCAATGCCGCTTTTGCCGAGCTTTTGGACTTCAACGTTAGAATCTTTATTTAATCGTTTTCGATGCGCCCTCACCCAACCTCGAAAGGTACCTGACTTTTTCCGAATCAATCACAGAAAAGGTAACATATATATGTCACCCGAACCTGCCAACCTTTTTATTTGCAGACCCGATCCCCATCGTCCCTGCTCAGTACTTAGGTTTTCGGCACCCTTCGGGCGAAATCCATATCGATAGAAAGAAAAATGCCGTTTTCTGCCCAGGTGTGCTCCCTTTGGATTGTTCATGGGAGCTTGTCGCTTATATGCACTATTCCTTTCAAAAGGTGCCGATAATACCGTTGACTCTGAATGCTCGAACCAGGTGGTGAAAAAAGTCGCCCTGGGACAGATCTTGCATCATGTGCGTCCAAAAACCTTGAACTCTGCAGCTGACGTCAACATTTCTACTGGTAGCTTGGGCCATATGATGGGATCCATATTGGAACACAAGCTTGCCACCACCACCATTAGAAGACAGAGGGAGACCGGACTTTCTTGGACAATGTAGAAATATTCATTGATCCCACAAAACGCCCTCCTGCCTGCTGTTTTTTTATCCTCCATCTTGCTCAACTTTTTTTTTCACAATCACGCCACTTCTGCACCTGACTTGCTTCTGACACACACATTGAAATTCTCACGTAGATGGTTCAGGGATGGCTTTATCGTGCGCTGCTTGGCTTGACGTCTATGCCTGCCGATGTCTTTAATAGGCGAATGGTTTGCAACTGCACTGCCTAAACAATGCATTCGACTCGATATACACGTGGCCACGAACACCTTTGGTACTTGAAACCAGCTGCAGCTCTTATCGTAAGGTTTTTTCTCTCTCGGACAGGATAAAGCATCTTTTCGCCTTGATCGTGTCCAAATGCAGGCGTTTGAATACAGGTCCAGTTACATTGACATCGAGTGCTCTTAATGACATCGAATCTGATCCAAGTGAGAGATCTGCGATAATTGAGGAAGACAAGGGAAAGCACCTTGCTCATCGGGATTCTGGTCCTTCGATTGAAGAACCCTTCTAGAATTCTGGGTACATTCATACAAGCGAATCTACAGGACGCGAGTGGGATAAATATCTGCACCGTATATTTTCCTACCGGATCCTTCCCTTGCTGAAGTCGTCCTCGTTGCCAATGAATTTCAAAGTCGTACTTTTTGCTTTGGCCTCCTTCGGCATCGTCTCTATAGCATCATTTCCCTCGACCTCGACCTCAAGCGCGGTGATCCCCATATCAATAAGCCAGTTCTCCCCCTTCACTCAATTCGCTCGCGCCGCCTATTGCCCTGGATTGCAACGCTGGAACTGTGGCCGTGTGTCCCAGTACATTTCTATCTTCAGCATTGCCCTGACCACATGCAGCCGCATGTGATGCCCTACCAGGTTTCATTCCCACCGTCGTCGGAGGAAATGGGAAAGATGTACCAGTTTGTAAGGCGTGCTCCCCCCAAAGCAAGTGGATATGTTAACCTGCAAACGCCCTGTAGTCTTCGTTGGATACTGGCCTGCTCAAGATAGTATCATTGTGGCACACGAAGGAACAAACCCTTTTCAATTGTTCGTACCTCACTTATATGCGCTGATTATTGAAATTTGAATATCGCCTCAGTCTCTCTCTCCTCGTGGACGCGGAATTCTCACATGAACCCCTTGACCCCACTCTATTTCCTGACGTTCCATCCAGCGTTCTCGTCCATGCAGGTTTTGGTAACGCACATAAAGCAACCGCAATTTCTATCCTAGCAGAAGTCAAAAGGCTTATAGCACAAACATCTTCAAAGAATGTCGTAACTGTAAAATCATTGAATCGATGTGGATGGACCGATTTTACCTCATTTCCAGATTGGACACTCGCTCGGGGGAGCGTTGGCCGAACTCGACGCGTTATTTTTAACGCTGAATCTACCATCCACAATCAAAGTCAAAGGCGTTACGTACGGAACCCCGCGCGTTGGCAATGCCCCTTTTGCGCAGCTTTTAGATTTCAAGGTCGATCTCTGTAAATAATTGTTTTTCGCTGCACCCTGACTCGAACTCGACGTTGTCAGGTGCCCGACTTTACACGAATCAATAACAAAAACGGTAGCGTTTATACATGGAAATGCATATTTTCGCCGAAACCGGCTGACCTTTTCATCATTTGCAGATCCAATCCCCATCGTACCACCTCCATTCCTAAATTATCATCACCCGAGTGGCGAAATTCACATTGACGCACACAATAATGCTGTCTCTTGCCCAGGTCCGTATCGTTTATAGGTTATGTGTGCTTGTCGTTTACGTGCACCATTTCTACGAATAGGCGCCGATAATACCGCTGACTCTGAATGCTCAAATCAGGTGGTGAGAAATGTCGCACAGGGAAATATACTCGATCATGTGTGTTTAAAAATCTCAAATTTACCACTTGCAGCCAACATTAACATTTTTTTGACGGTCAGCTTGGGCCATACGCTGGGATATATGTTGGAATTCAATCCTGCATCCTTTAGAAAAATATTAGTCTCGGACTTTTTTGGGCGATGTAAAAAGATTAATTGAATCTCATGAACGTGCTCTCGGCAACAACGTCCTCTTGGCAAGTTACAACTACGTCTATCTTCCATCTTACTCAAGCATATGATTTTTTATCTGATCTCAATCAAATCACTCTCGCTTCCGCCCCGCTTCTAACAGTTTCTAACGCACAGATGGAGACAGATGGCTACAGCTGGCTACAGATGGAGGCATCCCCGCATAGACCTTTGATGAAGATGGTTACCACGCCCCTGTTACCCCATACCCCGCACCCCGCACCCTACTTGGCTTCTGGTCGCTGTTGATATCTAAAAATAGGCAAGTCGTACACTTGCTACTGGATCCACGTGGCTCACAAACTGCCTTTGGTAAAACCGGAGTGCAGGATTCCTCCACGCAGAGTTTCATCGCTTTCATTTGATGTACACTAACAAACATTACTATCGACTCAATCATCCCAAGCACAGGTGGGTAGTTTACGACAGCCCTTCTGTGCCGTCTTACAATAGCTTACAATCCTCATGGTCGAAAGGTTCCTGGCTGTGCTGATGCGAAGCATGTGGATTTTTAGCCGTTTGGACAATGAACGACACAAGAATCTCGGGTGATTACTCGTGTGACCTGGTCCACGCAATCACAACGATCTGCGCAACGCCTCAAGACTACTCTCCCGTTATTTTCAGAGCGATAAGGTCGTCTCTATTATTAACCGCTATAATGAGGCCGCGGTACCATGCTGAAGCAAATTTTACGGCGACCTGATGACCTTTTTTTCAACGAGACTGAGATCGCTTGCCAGAGCTATAAACCACGCAAATTATGCAAGGGACGGTTATCACTCGTCGGTCCACTTGTACCCTTCAAATCTTTCCCAACTATCGCTGCCGACATGTTGCCATTTCTCTTTCTCCTTCCTTTCATTTCTCTCCTCAAAATTTCCGCAGCCGCACCAGCGCGCGCCCACCTTGAGGATCGGAGTGTCAGCGCCCTTTCCGCCGCTGACCTTGCCAGCCTCGCGCCATACACTCAGTTTGCCCGTGCCGCGTATTGCCCGACTAGCAAACTCAATGGGTGGAATTGTGGAAGTAAGTCATTCTTATTTTCTTTCTCTATGCCGACCAAAAGGTTGACATATTTAACAGCGATTTGTAAGGCCCTACCCGGTTTTCAGCCAACCCTCATTGGAGGGGATGGGAATGCCGTTCAAATTTGTCAGTGTCAATCTTATTTCGTTCTTCTCTAAAAGACCAACTCCATTTCCAGACTTCGTTGGGTTTTGGCCAGCTCAGAACACGATCGTCGTCGCTCATGAAGGCACAGATCCTACGAAATTGTACGTGGAGTCGGCCCACAGCATGATATGACCCTGACTCAACATTTAAATACTAGCATGTCCGTCCTCACTGATGTCAACATTCTCCTGTCCCCGCTTGATAATAAACTTTTCCCTGGAATTTCTTCGAGTGTTCAAGTCCACGCTGGATTCAGGGACGAGCATGCTTTAACTGCTGCGAAGATACTAGCCGAGGTCAAAAATCTGATGGCTTCCAAGAATACGCAAAGTATAACGCTTGTCAGTGTCCGAGTAGCCTTCTATTTATTGCTCGGACTGATCAGTTTTGTCGCTAGGTTGGACATTCTCTTGGCGGCGTGTTATCTACGCTCGACGGGATATACTTGAAGATGAATTTACCTGCGAGCACATCATTCAAGGTTGTCACTTATGGCTTGCCTCGTATCGGGAATCCAGCATTTGCCCAGCTTGTCAACTCCATGGTAAAATATTGTCCTTCGTGCCCAAGCATATAGATCAATCTCATCGTGTCCTAGCTTCCTGACCTTAGGCGTATAAACAGCCAAATGGGTATGTTGTTTCAGCTGTCGCATCTACCTCTGCCATCCTCACTTCGAATGCTCTTGCATAGACATTGTACCCATCGTTCCGGGAAGGTTCCTGGGCTATTCTCATCCTCATGGGGAAATCCATCTTATTTCTCCTGGGAATGCTGTTGCATGTTCTGGTAAGTGTCAGAGATGAAGTTATAACCAAATAATAGGCTCATTATTTTCCTAACTCTCAAAGGGGACGATGACGCCACCGACTCCCAGTGTCAAATCCAGTCTGTACCCAATGTGCTAGCCGGGAACATCTTAAATCATGTAAGTCTTCACCACGATATTGTCGTAGCGAGGAACGAACTCATAGCTTTTGAAAGTTGGGACCTTATGAGGGGCTTTACATTGGCACGATCTTCTGCGTCTGACGGATTAACTCAAGCACTGTAAATCAATACCTTTCTTGCGGCACAACTTTCTTTCTGTACCATCACTGTAGGATATGCAGTTGTAGGCAAGTTGTAGCACAATTGTACGCTATTGTACGATATGACGATTGCAGATCTCACAGATCTGTGATCGTGATCTGTAACGAGACTTGATCTGTTTTTTGCCGGACAGGATAACTTGCAAAGAACTGTCGCCGTACAAATCTGTTGGGAGGCTTGCGATTCCAAATTCAAGCCCCCCCTTTACATCAGACTCAGCCGTGAGACCAACAAGACACTCACAATTGCTCGTGGGCCTTAGATAACATATGTCCCTTGTCGCACTAAGTAATCAACTTGCCCTCTGGAATCAGAGGTTGTCCCAAGAAATAGTAGCGAGTTCTGGATGAGCTAACTAGAAGAAAGGTTGTCTGCCTCGACATGGAAGCCTCGCTGGTCGGCGAGGTCATGTTCATCCATCACCATCCATTATTCGCCTTGCTTCTAATTCCTCATCATCAACTGCACTCCCTGGCTCGGGTTCCACCTGAAATGCGGCCCAAATACTATCTCCTTCAGGCCCATCGACAACGAGCTCCAGTATATCTCTGGACATTTCTAGATGTTCCCCGGATGGTTTGATATTGATTGTTTAACTGGAGCATAATGACGTACCAGATAAAGTCTCCAGTTCATATCGCCCTTGACTATCAGCCCATTCGGGTGGGTCTGCATAGCTCAACCTCCCGAGGGTCACGATAAACATGTGGATAATATTACTAAAAACCCTGTTTGTTGCACGCTGGAGTTGATAGCGCAAATTAAGCGCGGGGTCTGTGCTGAACACGAGATGATGGATAAGAAAAAGCGTCTGGTTTGTTGTGCGAATGATGCTTGGAAAGAGGAATAGCGTTATTTCGTTACGACATCGTATATTAAGATAACTCACGACGCCGTTGCTTCCTGTGATGACATCAAGTGCTTGGCGTCTTCCCATAGAGGGGTGGTCAGTTCGGTCAGACACAACACAAGCGATGGCATAAGTGAATACGATTCCACGAGTATGGTGTGGGCGTCTAAATGCGAAATGGATAATTGTGCAAAGAATTGTAGAATTGATTTTTTTAGATCTCTTGACTAGAAAGCCGCGTTATGAGGAGATCGACAGGAAGAAAGTTGACATACGTCTGGGTCTTGTCGATCGAAATCGATCAAGTGTAAGCATAATCGCTCGACGTAGATACTTTTTTGCTCTTCGTCTTCCGTCCGTTCATCTAGTCTTCCAGAGCCAGGGTTGGACAGTAGCGATCGGAAAAGCACATGGTCTGTTGTATTGGTAAACGAAGAGGAACATCTCGAAAATGAGCACAATTTACGAGTAGAAAGAAGGGCTAAAAGTTTGCAAGCCTTGGCCAAGAGCCACGAAGGTTGTTTGGGATCAAGAATAGTCGTCATAGCCTCTTGGTGGCTAGGTATGGCCGCGAGACTATTACATGGCCCAGGATTCGTCAATTCGATGTGAGATATAGAAACTACTCACCTCGGAACAAGATCATCAGGGGTGTTGTGGCACAACGACTGCAGGAGGAGCAAAACCTCGTCAGCGAGGTCGTCTTTATGTATGTGGGTCGCCGATGGAGCTAGCTTCTTAACGATCAAAGTGCACAGGAAGTTAATAAAAGAGGAACGATCTTCCGGCTTTTCTTGATGTGAAAAGAAGGATACTGTGAATCCTGGCAAGGAATAGACGAGAACAGAAAGAAGGTTCAGCAAGCTTGCAAGTGGCAAAAGCTTGGAAGGACATTAGAACGGCGCATCGTGGGTGACGAAAAGTGGCACTCACCTGATCGGCAGTGCTTAGAATGGTGGCAATCATGAACAAAGATTGACATATGGCGTCCAATGAGAGGTTGTAATTACTGTCCGTGGATGTGTTTGCAACAGTTTGAAGAACCTTCGAGCAAGCGATAGCGTAATCTTCAGCTAGCCTGTCGGTCTCGACGACAGCGAGGGAAACACCAAGAAGCACTTGAAAAGTGATTTCCCCGAGTTTGGGACGAGCGTGCGTCAAAATTATCTGGCACAGCTACAGTGGGCGAATTTAGATTTTTTCAAATTTGATACGCGGAAAACCTGGACCTCAGCTTTCCAGTTTGTCGGACCAAGGAAGTTTAATTCTTCCAACGTCACTTCTCCCTCGCTATCTTCCGCCATAACGGCATCACCATCGTCATCCAAAACTCGGAGTGAAGTCGGAACTGTGTGGCCGGCAGGGGGTTGCACCACAGTATCAGTGTCTAGCATACGGTCAAAGTCATTTTGTTGGCGGAGAGGTGGTGGACTGCTGAAGCGTTGTGCATTACGCTGTGAGCGGCTTGGGGACCGTAAGTCATGAAAAAACGAATCATCATCTTCTGCCTTCGCCTTTCCCTTATTGGCACGAGACTTCGTTGGACGTAGAGGTGTGGATGCGGCAAAAGAATTCTGAAATCCGGGCAGCATTCCAGGTTTTTTCATTTTCGAAGGGGATAAGCGAGACCGACTCGGAGATTCCCTCAATGAAGGTAGGCGTTGCGGCTTCAAAGGTGTTTCTTGAGAAAAGCTTTTGGAGGGGCCCTGTTCATAATCGTTAGAATTCCAATTGCGCATCTGGACTGGTATAACTAAAGGAGTAGAGGGCGGTTCTCGAAGAATTTTCTTAGAACGGGAGGACATAGGAGGTTTACGAAGGGACGCTTCTAATTCGTGTTGCTGGTGAGGAGGTGAGAATTTCTCTGGTGCTGAGAGAGGTGCTCACTTTGAAGATGTACTGGGTTTTCAAGCTCTCCATCTCCTCCTTCAACTCTTTTTGCAATTGAACCCTCTTTGCATCAGCCTCATCTTTGGCCATTTTGAGCTTAGTTATCTGAGCTGAGTGATTTTGGGAGGTCTGAGCGGCCGAGAAGGTTAATCCATTGTGTAGCTGATACCAACCCAGCGTCTCACCTTTTCAATGGACTTCCTGAGGATGCTCACTTCGCCCTCCTTGGCTATCCTCGCATCTAACGCTTCCTTCAAAGCAGTTTGTATTCTGGTGTTTTCTTCGCGCAGCTGGAAATGATATTGTTTCGGTATCCAAAGACATTGAGATGCTGATGCTTGAATCCGACCTCGTCCAATTTTTTCTGATACTCTAACATTTGACCCTCGAGTGGGTGCGCAGCAGGTGCGAGTGACATAATGCCTGAGGGACTACTGGTCGTCCGTTTCGCTGACGACGCGATAGCTGATATGGGCTTTGTATGTTGATGGGATGAGAGTTGCCTTTGATTTTGTGAGAGGTGAACAGAAGGAAACCGCAAAGGCGGTACTTCTGCAGGTTGGTAAACCGCAGAGTTCGCTTCGTGGAGGTGGGCTGGAGCTAAGGGCGAGCCAACGGTAGAACGTTTCGCACCAGTGGGTTTGACGCCATACGTGCCATCTCCATGTAACGAAATCTCTGGTAAGTCGTCGAGATTGTCATGGGAAATCGTGCGTGCACCAATGCCTGGCTTCCAGCCGGTACTTGTCTTGAGCTTCTTAGTCACTGGAACAAGGCTACTAGATTGAGTAAGATACTTTTGTTCCTCCTGGTCCAAAATTGCAAGGGTTTGTTCATCGAAGATAAAGTCGTCTGGATAGTCGTCAGAGTCGTCCATATTTCCAAGTCAGAATGTTGCCAAGATCACCAAGGTTAAAGGATAAGTTGATTACATAAGATTCTTGATTGCATCTCGGTCCCTTCAACAGAGTGACTGGTACTCCACCCGCCATCGACGAGCCACATACAAGAGCGCCGACTTTCAATGGAATCGGCACAAAATGGAATTCAATCAAGGTTAGACGACGAGAGGGCTCGCCACGTCAGGCGGATCAAGCTGAAGGAGCTCAACGCCACTCATCGTCTACAAGGTATGCAACTTGCATACCGCGCTGGGACATATTCATAATATCAGGTTTTCCAATTAGAGTCGGAAAAATTAGACTCATCGTTAAAGCGCCATACCGCTCTTATCAAACGAATTCGTCAGTCAATGGCGGCAGACAACAAGGAGCAAATCTTGAAAGATATTGATTCTCTGTCGTTGGAGAAATATATCGACGAAATAGCTGGGGCTGTGGTCGAAGGTCTCTCGCGATGTAAGACCGAGAAAGACGTTTGGGGGGCAGTTGAGGTACATACTAAAATGCCCAATGCCCGAGGAGAGTGTCGATGACTGTTCTAGATCATCTCCCCTCTGCATCGCCGCTTTCCGAAGACGTTTACTCCCGAGTTTGTATCTGCGTTGTCCGTGGCCATCAGTCCACCCTCACGGGCGTCTCTGACCAGTATAGCACCAGAGCAGAGGGAGAAGGAAGACAACGCTAGGATTATACGTCAGCGTCCTATCCTTCGAGTTTGTTCAGAACTTGCTTTGGTTGGCATAATTAAGGACAGCTCAGAAAGGAGTGGCGCCGAGTGGGTCATGAAGGCGGTGAAAGATCTGGTATGTTTTGCTTGAGTGTGTGTCGCGGAGACTAACTCGGTATAAAGCTATCCAACGATCCCACCCTGTCATCTCTACCATTACTCACAACTTTTTTGAAGTCATATTCCCGGCCTTATCTCGGGGTGGTTGCACCTGCCACGCACAAACAAATTCCAAACAATTCCAACTCGCCAACAGACGACGAGGATGCGGGAGGCCAATTTCCGCCTATCTTTAAAGAAGAGGATGAGTTGGTCGAGCGTGATATACGTGACCGTTTCAAGCGTATGTGTGAAGGGTATTTTGATAACGTCTGCAAGAAATTGGTAATTGAGCATAAAGTAAGTTGTTTTATCGTCCGAATCCTCGATGCTCAATTGGAAAACTTAGCGGCTTCAAGAACAAGATAAACGAAATCATGAAGCCTATATTCGTTCCGGTGAAATCTTCGAAGATCGTCAGCAAGCCTACGAAAAAATGACGAAAGGCTACGAAAAGCTCTTGGCCAGTTGCCAGTCTTTGTCCGAACTGCTTTACCTTCCCCTTCCCTCGCTTCCCACGATGTCACAAAAATCGGATTCTATTCAGATCGGCGCGAATTCGAGTTCACTCCTGGGGGATACTGACGAAGTGATCATAACTGGCGGAAAGTGGGAAGACGAGGAGGAACGTCGATTTTTTGAAGATGTTCAGGACTTGAAAGACTTTGTTCCAAGCAGCGTTTTAGGGATCGATGATTCAAGCGACAGCGAAGAGGAGATTAGCAAGGAGAAGGAGAAAGAGAGGGTGGACCGGGAAAAGGACGAGGTAAGGAAGTTGGAAGAGGAATTAGAGAAACTCGCGGATGGTGGAAACGGGCCAAATATCAATGGCGGCAATGAAATCGCTGAATCCAAATTGGATGAAGGGGAAGAGTAAGGGTTACGCTCATCTGCTCACCGCACTCTCATCCTCCTCCTTGCATATAGCGCTACAACTCCGACAGCTGGAACGCCAAGAGCGACAACACCGCCACTTTCACCTCAACTCGCTCCTCAAGGCCCCTCTCAGTTATTGACAGCCCTTCTTGTTCGGCTTCCAGATGCTACCAACCGTGCTCTGATTGATCAAGCTGCGATTGATTTTGCTTTTCTGAACTCTAAGGCCGCGCGAAGGCGCCTTGTAAAGGTGCGTTGACCCACTTCCGCAAGGACCCGTTATCCAATTTAAATGCAGTTCATGTCGCAAGTGCCGAAGAATCGAACTGATCTTTTACCGCATTATTCACGACTTATTGCGACGCTAAATAAGTACATGCCGGATATTGGCACCGAGGTTGTAGCGACGGTCAGCGTTTCCTTTAGCGTCACCCGACTGTACCTCACGGTGTCCGGCAGCTCGACGAAGAATTCCGCTATCTTCAAAGGAAGAAAAATGTTCTGAAGGAGCTGGCAGAAGTCAGACTCAAAGTAAGTCTCATTCGCAGAACCCGTTGCTCTTTCTTCAACCCCAGACTAGAACATCATCTTTCTTTCAAACTTGACCAAATTCCGAATTGTACCCCCTCACGTTATTCTTCACATGTTCAAAGTCTGCTTGGATGATTTTTCGGGAACCAACGTGGAGAATATTGCTTTGCTATTAGAAGGATGTGGTAGATTTTTGCTTAGGAGTGAAGATACTAGCGAGAGATTCGGAACTATGGTACAGCATCCCCCCCTTCATACCGGATGAAACTGATCTCGAGGACAGTTGGAACTGATGAGGCGAAAACAAAGTATGCAGCATTTTGACCAACGTCAGTTGTTGTTGTTGGAGAACGCCTATTACCAGGTGAATAATCATGGTTAGTCTATAAAAACAGACAAATGACCTTTTCCAGTGTAATCCTCCTGAGCGGGCTCCAAGGCAGGAGAAGCTCCGAACCCCCATGGAACTTTTTATCCGCCATCTGATTTACGATGTTTTGGCCAAGAGGACCATTGACAAAGTTCTCAAATTAGTGCGTAAACTGGATTGGGAGAACGATGAGGTGCGGCGAATCCTCCACAAAGTGTTCACGAAGTCTTGGAAAATCAAATACGGTAACATCAGTCTGTTGGCTATGTTGACATACGATCTGCAAAGGTACCGACCAACCTTCGCCATTGCCGTGGTCGATCAAGTACTCGAAGACGTGCGAAGGGGTTTGGAACAAAATATCTACAGCACAAATCAGAGAAGAGTAGCAACCGTGAAATATCTCGGAGAGCTATATATCTATCGCCTCCTTAGCTCGGGAATCATTTTCGATACTCTCTGGTCTATTGTAACATTCGGCCATCGTGCGTATTTTCCATCAACTTGAAATTCATCTCTAATGGTGTACGCAGCTGACGGAAGACCACTCCCACATCAAGTAGTCCCTCTCGACATGCCCGACGATTTCTTCCGCGTTCGACTTGTCTGCGTCCTCCTGGATACCTGTGGGATGTGTTTTGACCGAGGAACGCAGAAGAAGAAATTGGACAATTTTTTGACTTTCTTCCAGGTAAGGCAGCTCCTCCTTGTCAGAAATTTATTTTGAGAAACTTTCCAGTATTATGTCCTATGCAAAGAGTCGTTGCCCATGGATGTGGACTTTATGCTCACAGACTCACTTGAGGCTGTCAGGCCCAAGTTAGAAATGGCAACAACTCTTGAGCAAGCGGCCATAGCAGTCGACGATATGTTTAATTCCACTTTTCAAACAACCGGTAAGGCATAACTTATCCAGGGAATGCTCTCATTGATAGCTAACTGAACGACTTAGGCAGTGGTGATGACAGCGGTGATGACAGTGGTGAAGAGGGTGAACGACGGGACGAAGAGCAGCAAGCCGAGGAGGAGGAGGAAGATCTTGGTGAACAAGACTCACCGGTTTGTCAATTCGCCGAGATTGAGACAACTTTGAGTAACACACTAAAACGCAGATGGACGAACGTGCCCCGTCGCCAGATCAGGAAATTGTCCTTTCGGCCAGCAATAGTTCGCAGGACAACCTTGGCCCCTCTGAAGAAGCTGACGCTGAATTTGCGAAAGAGCTCGCAAAATTAGTCACTGATAATTCAGCTGAATCACGAAAAGTGGACAAGAAGACTGCTTTGGCGCTTTGGGATTCGGCTGTCCTTCCTCCAGCTGCAAGAAAGAAGCGAACGGACGATGTTGACGACGATACGGCCGGTGATTCGGCTAACGGGCATAACATGACCAACTTCACAGTTATTACGAAACGTGGCAATAAGCAGCTGGTTTGTGGTCAGTTCTCAGTCAGTTCTTGGTCTTCACGTTATTTTTGGTAGATGCGTCAACTTGCTGTCCCGTCCGAATCGGCATTGGCTGTACACACTCGATCTGCACAATTACAAGACAAGGTCGAGCAACAACATTTGAAGCGACTCGTCCTCGATTATGAACAACGAGAAGAAGCTGAAGAGCTGAGAGGTCGGTTCTTCTCATAGTCGCAGAGCAGGATGCTTCATCTTTATCTTTATCATAGCGCTCGAAGCTCGCAATCGCGCTGGAGCCATCAAGATTCGATATGTTGGATAACACGCTCGCAGCCAACCTTGCATCACGTCCTTGTTGACCGTCTCCACTTGCATGAATGTGGTCAGCTGCCCCTCAGTGTGTCCACCTGTGCCCAAGGCCGTCGCTTCCTTCATGACAAGCTGCCCGGAATGGCTTTGCTTTGCCAGAAGAGCGAACTGCCTTGATATCGATGCGGGTCCCATTACCTGCCGTGCATTGGCTGCATCAATATGACGGCCAGATTCTGCGATGGAATAAAGAATGGAATTGTGGAACTGTGATCTGTACCTTCGACAATACTATGCATCATGAATATCATTACACTTTGGATGGAGACGGAGCTGAACCCTGAAGCGGGGGCAATGAAATATCATATGTATCCGAATTTGATGCTGGTTAGATGGCTTAATTAGGCTATAAATGACGCGACGACGCCAAGCCTCTCCCGACGTCAAGGTCAGCCCCACATTTTCAGCCCGCGACGCATCTTGTATACATGAGGCCGGGTCCTTGAACTCGCAATGTCCGACTCACCAGATGCAAACCCTCTCGAACCATTTGAACCAATTCAAACAACAACCTGTCTTCAAACCGCCAACAACCGCCGGCGAAAACTTAACCAATATTCACGAGGGATAAAAATTGGGAAAGGGAGACACGGAGACGTATATTTATGCAAAGATGACAATCACAACGGCCTCGAAGTTGTCCGTCATCGTCGCTTTTGTACCAACGTCGAGTCAGCTGAACTTCTTATACTTAGGCAGTCAAGGCTGTAAAGCGCAGCAACCCTCGCGACAAAATAAAACTCCTGCGCAAGAATTATCAACAAACGGAACAGTCTACGCATGACAAACATCCCCGGAGCAGCACGGAGAACAGCATCAGGAAGGAGATCGCCATCATGAGGAAATGTCGACACCCAAACCTGGTCCGATTGTTGGAAGTGATCGACGACCCCCGGCAGGAAAAAATCTACATAGGTAAGACACGTTGCTTGATTATCTTTACCTTCTAGTCTTTTCTTGAATGTCCCATGCTGTTTTTGTCAGGACCCCGTTTGCGTAATATATACTCTTGCCATTCAGTGACAACTTTTTTCCCCAGTAATGGAATACATTCCAGGAGGACCGGTGGAATGGACAGATTCCAATCAAGAGCCTATATTGACGTTGAGGCAAATACGATGTATCATGCGAGACGTGATTCTTGGCCTTGAATATTGTGCGCCGTCTCCTTGCTTATCATGAACAGTTGCTCAAGATGCATCCAGTACATCACCAAGGTATCATACATCGTGATATCAAACCCGCAAATATAATCTACACCACTGACCGCCAGTCGGTAAAGATTATTGACTTCGGCGTCGCTCACTTTTCACCACCTATCCACTGGAAGAAGACGCATGAGGGCACACGGGATGCTATCGAGGATGCTGCCCTCTTTCCCGATTCTGATCTCCTAAAAAGGATAGGAACCCCGTCTTTCCTCTCACCTGAGGTTGTTTGGTTTGCAGATGCTAACGTGGAATTTGCGTCCTCCGCGTCGTCGGAAACCTTCTCGCCAAGTTCGGCCGGAAGTCATTCGGCCACTACAATTGCTTTGACGGAACCCGTACCAAAAGAGCGACCGCCAATAACGAAGGCAATAGATATCTGGTCGCTTGCCATAACATTTTATTGCCTTCTTTTTGGGCATACGCCATTCAACGTCCCCACTTCGGCAAACGAAAACATACACCATAATGAGTTCATGCTCTATAAACAGATTTGCACCCAAGATTGGCCTCTGGACCCACACATGGGTGTTGAGCGTGTCAAAACGGGAGGGAGACGGCCAAAAGACTCAACGAGCGAAGGTTTTCTTATCGATCAATTGTTGGATGGAATGTTGCAGAAAAACCCAAGCAAAAGAATGTCTCTCGTCGAGCTCAAGGTCAGTCAGCCCCTTGACATCGGGCTTTCCACTGCTAATTGCGACCTGTGCGCAGAAGCACCCATGGTTTCTTTGTGACATTCCCGATGCCAAGGAATGGTTGCGGTCAACTTCACCAGGAGGAGATGAAGATTTATCTTCACTGACAAGTTGTCAATGGTTGAAAGACGTTAGTCGCAGGCTTTCGAGGATCGTTTCCATTTCTCGCTAGGCCGTTTGTTTCGCTGTTCCGTACTTGCATTCGTTTGTACCGCTACCACATGTACGTTCGTATATTGATACCCTCATGCTCATCCCTACAATTCTCCCGTTAGATTGCAAAATGTTATCTACATCCATATTTAGTCACCTGATCCACAACGTGGAGGCGCTACTTTGCTGGCAAAAAAAATGGACACATCGTCAACGCCTCCTCTCATCACCCTGTTCTTGAAAGACAATCCAATTACATTTTAAACGTCAACCATGTCCATGAAAGCGGTTAGTCATCTCCTATTTTCCCAAGAAACCCAAAAGTTTCTATAATCCGTTTAGATCGTCAAATGTAGATCCTCCTTCATATATTCAAGCTTGAACCCGATTCTAACAATGAAGCTCAGCTGTTATCTCTGGAGATTCCCTTATTTTACGTGGGCGTCCTGGACCTCAAGGTCAACCTCCAAAGGAAAGGTGTGCACCTTGTCACACGATCTTGGCCGGCTATGAGACTAACTGTTTGAACGATATTTGTAGGGTTCTACATCTTGCGGACTTGACAGCTCCTCGACCAGGGATATCTACAAGGGAGGATGAAGTGCGTGCTAATTGCGCTACAACCCCCTGATGCTGAGTACCCATTGTTAGCCATGGGCTTTTGAATCTCGCGAATTCCTTCGCGCGATGGCCGTAGGAAAAGAAATATCTTTTACCTCCATCCATTCTCTTCCATCTAACGATGATATCCCCCGCGATCTGGGGAGTGCAGAAATCAATGGAGTCGATTTAAGTTCGGAGCTTCTTAAGCATGGGTGGGCTAAACTGAAGGAAATCAAGCGAGAACCTACAGAAGAGGATCTGAGGAAAAGGGACATTGAAAACGAGGCAAGAACTGCGGGAAAAGGTATCTGGAATCCCCATGGTCAACAAGTGAGATGTCTTGATCTACCGGCGGGCTGCGTGTCTTAATTCCAAACGTAGGCACGCGTAGTCCATCACACCATGCCTGTTGATTCACAAGCCTTTGTTACCGAATGGAAGGGGAAACTGCTCGATGGTATGGTAGATTCCCCCTTCCCATACTCCCATTAATCTCGGTCTTTTAGCGATTGTCGAGCAGGTCAGGGATGGCACAACGCTCCGCGTCCGGTTGCTGATTCCTGACGGAGACCACCAAATGGTCAACATTGCTTTAGCAGGCGTACGTAGTGCAAAGGTTTCCACGAAGCAAGGCGAGCCATCTGAGCCCTGGGGTGAGGAGGTAAACTGCGGTCATATTTTGCATGTGGGCACGCGCTCATCTTCGTCATTGGTTTGACAGGCCAAATTCTTCACAGAATCCAGACTGCTTCAACGACCAGTTCGCGTGCAAATTCTCTCGCTCCCGACTACAACCGCAACGCCATTCCAATCCAGCGCAAACCCAACTGCGCCGCCTTCAGCTAGCATATTCATAGGGACTGGTTTGTGGTTAATGCTAGCCTCTTGAAATCCCCTGATTTTTGACTTCATTCAGTACTACACCCGGCCGGAAACGTCGCGGAATTCTTAGTGTCCGCTGGACTAGCTCGCGTCGTTGACTGGCATGCAGGTATGCTGGCGAGCAGTGGTGGCATGGAACGTCTGCGCGCTGCAGAAAAACATGCCAAGGAGCATCGCCTATGTCTATATGCCAACGCCCCCGTCCCCTCCTCGAACTCAGGTAAAGCGGATGGCGCCACGAGTAGCGGACACTCCCGGACTTTTGACGCGACTGTTGTCCGAGTGTGGAGTGGCGACCAAGTTTCTGTTGTCGAGAAAGATACGGGCAAAGAGCGTCGCTTGCAACTTAGCTCGACCAGGGGGCCAAAGTGAGTCCTCATTGTCTCCTTCAGTCCAGGTTCATTGAATTGATCGCCCCACCAGACTTTCGGATCCTCGTCAGGCGTATTATGCACAGGAAGCTAAGGAATTCCTTCGCAAGAAACTTATTGGCAAACACGTCAAAGTTCATGTCGACTTTGTTCGCCCTCGTGAGGGAGACTACGAAGAACGCGAATGCGCTACTATTCGCTATGGTGGCCAGAGCGCGTAGGTTTGGTATGCACCTGACACCACTTGATCATTAATTCTTGCCAGGAATATTGCTGAACAGCTCATTGAAAAAGGGTTGGCCAGTATCGTACGCCACAAACGCGACGACGAGGACCGCTCTCAGGATTATGATAAATTAATGGCAGCAGAGCAAATGTCAGTCTGGTTGTCAAAGTCGTCTTGATATACCCTAACACCCTGGCAGAGCCGTTGCCGAGACACGTGGGATTCACTCTGGGAAGGAAATTCCTGCGCCAAAACAACCTCTAAATATCTCAGAGGTCTGTATTCACTTCCCATCGATGAGCATATTTTGATGCTTTGTGTAGGCAGTCAACCGTGCAACTCAGTTCCTCAGCGGATTCAAACGATCAGGTAGAATACCAGCCGTCGTCGACTATGTTGCTGCGGGATCACGGTTCAAGTTTGTTCTTGAACTTGTCCTCCGAAATATCAAATACTGACATTAAACATAGAATTTTTCTACCAAAGGATAACCAGACTTTGACTCTAGTTCTCGGAGGTGAGGCTTGAGGGGTCAAACGACATTGAGCTTGTCTCTTATGCCACGCACAGGTATTCGGGCCCCCCGTACATCGCGCAGTCCTTCTGATAAAGGCGAACCTTTTGGTACTGAATCCGCTGATTTTGCTTCGCGGAGATATATGCAACGCGATATCGAATTTGAAGTCGATAGCATCGACAAATCTGGAGGGTTTATCGGAGCACTTTACTTCAATAAGACGGAAAACGTCGCAATCACACTGGTTAAGGAAGGACTCGCAACCGTTCACGACTTTTCGGCTGAAGGTCTTTCTTGGGCTCGTCAGCTCTACGATGCTGAGGTTAGACCATTCGTTCATCGAGGTAGCTGGGTAATCATTGTTATCATTAGAGCGAAGCCAAGGAAGCAAGGCGGAATGTTCGTCCATAACACTTCTCTCAAGAATTGACGTTTTATTTCCTGTAGATTTGGTCTGACTATGACCAAGAGGCCTCGAAGGCTGCCGAAGTCCCTGAGGACAAGAACGAAACCGGACCTCTGAAGTCTGAATATCTCGATGTGATCATCAGTGACGTGCGGACCAGGAATGGTTTTGGTTTCTCTGTTCAAATCCTGAACACAGAAGGTGAAAGGTTTAGAGGCCTCCGAATTCATTGTCTGATGTTATTTTGGCAGGCATTGCATCCCTCGAAAAGCTTATGCGCGATTTTTCTATACACCACAAATCACCAGTCGCAAGCCCGCCAGGCTTTGTGCCTAAAGGTGGCGATCTAGTTTCCGCCAAGTTCTCTGACGGTGCATGGTACCGAGCGAAAATTCGTCGTGCATCGCCCATCAAAAAGGAAGCAGAAGTAACCTTCATCGACTACGGTAATCAGGACACTGTGGCCTTTTCGAATATTCGGCCACTCGACCCCAAATTCCGTTCATTACCAGGCCAGGCACATGACGCACGATTAAGGTATTGAGCTGCCAATCAACAATGGGAGACGTTTAACAAGATTCATCTTTAGCTTCATCAAGTTTGCCTCGCCAGATAGCGACTACTATGCCGATGCGATCGACCGTTTCAGAATACTATGCGAAGGTCGAAAGCTTGTGGCCAATATTGACCACAAAGAAGGGTCTCTACTACATCTGCGACTCATGGACCCGACGGAATCTGCAAGCCGGGACCCACTTGCCTGTATCAACGCAGACCTACTGAGTGAAGGCCTCGCTTTGATAGATCGCAAAGGTTGCAAATATATTGCATCATATCCTCAGGTTACAAAAAAGCTCCAAGAATCTGTGGCCGTTGCGAAGCGAGATCGGGCTGGTATGTTTGAGTTTGGCGACGTCGAGGAAGACGAGTAGTTTCCCCGCTACATACTCGTGAAAGCAGACAGCAGCTGGGTAGTATTGGTTGAATGATGAATCCGGGGTATCCGCATGGGTGATAATTTACGGACTTAACCAGTGAAAACGCAAAAGACCTGCATTCTCGCAAATATCGTCTGAGGAGCATTTCAGTTGTCTATTGGGTGGGACTGCCACCTTAAGGCGAAGATTTTAACTCCGTTCGATGGGTTCAATTGAGGGTGTAAAATCCTGCATCACAAGGGTAAGTCTTTCCCGGCAATTTCGGGCCGTATCTCTTCATGGCTCTTCGACTCATGACATTCGACGCCTTGCACACTATCATCACCCCTCGCCTCCCAATTCACGTCCAATACTCTCAAATATTCTCTCCTTATTTAGGGAATTTGAATCCGGATTCCATCAAGCGGTCGTTTAAGGTGGGTACGTCGAAAATGTGCCTCCTTGACCACGTTGATCATTTAAGTACTCTCAACAGCGCTGAAAGATGTTCAAGAGGAGAATCCCTTATTTTCCGTTGGCGCTCAAGCTTGGTGGAGAGAGGTTATTCGGAGAACGGCGCTTGGGGCCGGCGCGGACGAGCAAGGTGAGAGACCTTCAATGCGAGCGCGCACTACGTTCCTCTGACGCCTCTCTTAGCCCTGAAAGAATCTCTCCACGAGATTGTACCCGCTCTCATGAGGCGTTTCAGCTCAAAAGAAGGGTACAAAGTGTTCGACGATGCTATTCCGACGAGTCAGTCAGTTGCAAGCTTCTCTTCCTTAATTTTTGAATGGCCATCCTCCTCGTTTAGTGTTGCATCTACACAGTCTTAGTATCCGTACTGCGATTGTGAGTAATGGTGACTCTCGCATACGTTTGTGATCCTTTGAGATTTTGTTCAATGTGGCTAATTTTTACGATATTGTGTAGGTGCTGTACTTCAGGATCTTAGTTTCCCCAAAGAGGTGCAACCTATACTTTTAAGTGAAGAAGAGGGAGTCGAGAAACCGTCCCGAGAAATCTTCATACGTGCTTTAGAGCGAGTTAACGCTATGGGAAGTGAAAAGGCTGCAATCTTACCTGAGCACTGCTTGCATGTCGGAGATGAGCTTAAAGCGTCAGTTAATGCCTGTTATCCTCTCGATTGAATCAGGCTGAAAAAGTAACTTTGCAGTGACTATTTTGGAGCTTTGAACGCTGGATTCAGGCCTTTGTTGCTTCGACGGGACGGACCTGACGGAGAGCATGCCCACAAGGAATTACATGAAACCTTACAGGACGTCGATGTTGTCAAGAGCTTGCATGCTGTTGTGAAGTACATAATATCGTGATATTTGGTCCGACGACCATCTGTACAATTATCCCATCAGGAAATGTAGTGAGTCGGGTATGGCTTGGGGGTGGAAGCCCAATATCAATGTCGCATAAGTACTCGACGAAGCGGTTGAAGTTGGTCTCCCGCATAACTCGCCTAGTCGATGAGGTCGTCCACATTCGATCGACCAATAATGATCTGTTCACCCTGCCTTGCAATATCCTCTACTCTATCGCCTAGTTTCAGAACGGTCCATCGCAGCACACGTGGGTCTCTGCGCATGATTCCGTTCAGAGTTTTTAGTGTCGCTGGGCTGGTATCGAAATGTAATGTCCAGTAGCTGTGGCGAAATGTAAATACATTTCGAATGAGAATCACCTCTGAAGGGGACTCACTCTCCGACACTGACATAGGGTCCCTGCCGTTTCATTCGTTGTGGGAGCGTTCTAGTTCCCCACGAATCAATTGAACGCACGACCCCGCCTACTGCCATAATGTGCATTGCAGACTGCCGTACGAGTTCCCGAATGTGTTTCTGCCAACAAAAAGTTAGGAGTAGGAGGATTTAACGGACGTGAACGAACATATTCTGGATAATGTTTTGTAATACATAGCATTTGATAGAGAGGCATGGCGAATCCGTGTCAATGAAGGCCAGTCAGAGAAGGTCAGAGAGTTGCCAAAAATTGCCACGTGAGCTCGGCGACTCAACGCGGTCACACTATGCTCGAGTCCCTCAACAGACTCAGTCACTTCTACCCCCACCCTCACTATCACTATTGATTCCTCGTTGCCCCATACTGCTGCATTCGACGACCACCTATCTAATGTACAAAATCAATTTCTCCATCTGCTTTCTCGGCCTACAACTGGAAACCACATGCTGTGCTAAAACGGAGGAATCATCCGAGTAGCTTTGCTTGGAGTATGGGAGTGTCGTAGATCGAACCAGGGAATTGACCAACCCATCAAGAAACGAAGGTAACACCAACAAAAGCAGAAGCACGATACCTTCGATGAATTCCCCCTGTCTCGGCGGGAGATCCCTTATTCACTTTTCAGCGGTTCCGTGTTCCCTTCAAACGGCGCAAGAGACGAAAACCATTCCTGTCACCGTTGAGCCACGGGCGTCTGATCATCTCCCCCATCGTATGTTATCCGAAAATCTTTCCATTCAGCCACAGATTAAGAGATAACATTTTTGGGAACAGATGGTAGGTCACCGCGCATCGTGACCTAACTTGATCAAATGATCAATCCAGCGAGACGGCCATTAAACTTCGCAGGTAGATTTGGGCCGCCGGTGACGTATAATGAGCTTCTCCCAACTCTTTTCATACACACCTGATGTGGTTTGATACGCAACGCAGGAACGTCTTCATTCGTTTGCGTGGATAATGTCTTTCATGTCTTTCCGTGAGATTCAGGGTGACTCTCCTTAAACGTTCTCAACGGACGGCGTCTTGCAAACAAGAGAGGCACACTTCAATGGGTTAGCACAAACGGAATCTCAGCCCTTTTCCTCTGGAAGAGACCATGGTTGCACCGTCATTACTAACGTTAATGCAACAAATTTACTACCTGTTCAACTTCGTTATAATCAACCTGACGACGAGCCTACCATCAGAAGCTCGACTACCAGATCCGCAAATCCTCGCACATCGTCTGCGGGAAGCAACTTCTCTATCAGCTTCTCTAATCCGGTGTTCTGCACTTTAATTCCTGCTCTAGACTAGGTATCCCCGGTCGTCTTTGACGTCAATTAAACACCTTAACCCGCAACACCCTATTCCGCCATCCAGAATCATTATAAACATTTATTTTGTCCTCAGCGGAAATTTCGTGTCACCGATTTCTTCTCATCATGTCATCCTCCAACTCTCAGCCACGCCTCAGCATCGATCTAGGAGCCCCAACTCTGAAAACCATTCCTACCGAAGTCGATATATCTCAACCGACTGGCCGAATCCATCCAGCGAGGCTCCAACATTCACCTTCATTGCCGAATATCTGGTTAGTTTATATCCCTTTTATAACCGACACCGTTTTAAGTCTTGCGACTTGCGTGGACCAATAGGTTTCCTCCTCATTCCGGTCCCATACCTCCCGAAATCATGAGCAAAGATTTTTTTCTTCGACCATCCACACCACCGGCCGCTACGACTGACGAGGATTTGCTGATCAAGCATTCCCCAACAATCTCGTCTATTCAACCCCCAAGACTCCGTGCAAAACATGTGCCCACCGAGCCACATGCCCACTTCGTCCTAGGTCCGGATTCCATCAAGCCCCAGCGCCGACGTCGCCGCGAACGCGAGCAACCTGTTTCTCTACTTACTCCGCCGTTGACGCCCTCTTCAAGCATCAGAACGACCACGAGTTTAGATTCCTCTGCAAGTCACCGAGAAAAGTTAAACAACGATAAAGACGACGCCGACACTTTCAGCGAAATTCGAGATCCCGACACAAAGTCGACGAGATTCTTGCTGGTGTGTGCACTTCTTTCTCGCGTTTCCGCTTCACTTCCCGTTAAAATCATTTTTGGCCATAATCTGTGATATCTTTGAACCTCTATTCACCGTGAACTTACAGCTCGGCAACGTAAACGATAAAGTCTCTCCGGATGTTCTAAAATCTGCGGTGGTCTCGGGGCTCTCAGCGTCTTTGAGCGATTCGCCCAACGCACATGTTTCTCGGTCCTACCATCCCGAAGATGGGCCCGTCAAAGGGGTTAACCATCGGTTCCAGAAGTCTAAAGGGATCGTACCTTTCATATTTAACGACATTCGGCTCGCTAGAGCTGCTAAAGAGTGTTTGTCTGTGCCAAGAAAGGGACCTCTGGAAGAATGTATCGGCAACGAAATACGAGAAGATGGCATTTGTTGGATTACAACACAGTTTCTGACAGTGGAGGAGTTGACTTCCGTACGTTTATGCCATGATCCTCCCATTGACGTGTTTCCTCAACGCGGGGCCTGCAGCTTATAGGAAATTCCTCTTACATTGAGTCAAGTGACGGTAGCTTTTACATCTCCGCTCGAGTGGATGCATCAGCCCCAGGGAAACAGTCAAATGTTGAGATTATAGTCGACAAAGAAAAGGGCAACCGCGACTCGAACAGAAACGCCATCAGTGTTGGAGCCATCCAAAACATTCTGAAATCATATGGCGACCTCTATTCCTTTTCCTTCGCACGCGAAGAGGTCGAAAAAGATGGAGTGAGTATTTCAATGCTTTCTTCTTCCTAAGCAAATTAACGTGATGTGAGTAGTCAGTGTCCAAGACGTTTCGTGTGGAGTACTATGATCTTAGGGAAGCGGACGACGCGTTTATTGCCCTAGATCAACAGACTATGTTTGGAATGAGAATCCACGTCTACGGCCGCAAGGTACAGAGTGATGATGTGTCGTATCAAATGCCTGGGTTGTCCATCGGACCAGCGGGTCAACAGTCGCAAATCCGGACGCAGTTTGGTCATACCGAGGGAGCGGAGCAAAACACTTCCGGGCCCACCCATGGCGCGCGATCCCCACAATATTTCTATACGTCTCCCGCGAATGGGGATTCACCCAATATTACAAAGACCCCCACTCTTACAAGAAACGTCCATGACGATGTCGTGGATGGGCATTCTTACCCATCACTTTACCAGCCGACAAACGAATCCCATAAACTTGAGGCCCAATCGACCCAGGATGGCACCATACTGCAGTGGGAGGCTGAACTCCGCCCTGACGCAACGACCGTGTGTTACACCCCCACGCAAGAATGTCGATATTGCCCGTCGCGAGGCCCGTCAATCATTCCATACTTTCCCCAACATACACCGCCGCCGAGTTTGACTTATTCGCACCCGCTCCCGGTTCCTCCTATCATCGTCAATCCACCTCCCACACCCACTGCCTTTGTTTACGAGCACGATTGTCAAAGCATTCAGCCTGTCATGCCTCACTGGGCCTTCGAGCAGGCAATGGCGCTTGCTGCAAGCAATGGCGTGTACTCAGGACTTGCCGGCTCTTTTATCCCTCGGCCATTCTGGTCTCCAGACATTTCTACTGGTTTCCTTCCTGCGCGGAGTGGCTTCTATCCCGGACACATACCCTCGCCTGATCCACGGCAAGTCGAGTATTTCCCCGTGA
This sequence comes from Laccaria bicolor S238N-H82, assembly GCF_000143565.1. Classification (NCBI taxonomy): domain Eukaryota; kingdom Fungi; phylum Basidiomycota; class Agaricomycetes; order Agaricales; family Hydnangiaceae; genus Laccaria; species Laccaria bicolor. Next base: position 230,276 of record NW_001889881.1, read on the forward strand.
CCACTGAGATGCAGGGAGCAGCTCTACTGGAGCCGCCCTTCCCCCATGGTCAACGTACATCTGCTCAACGATCACCTTCTCCGGTTACCCGTGTTACCTCCCTCCAGCAGGCAGCCTCAACCATAACCCATGCGACTGCTCCCAGCGGGACACCCGAGAGAAATCAGCTGAATCTAGACCGCATACAGGACGGGCAGGATACGCGAACAACCGTCATGATCAAGAATATTCCAAACAAGATGAGTGACAAGGATTTGGTTGCTTACATTGGAAAAGTTTGCCCCAAAAAAATCGACTTCTTGTATCTTCGTATGGATTTCCAAAATGGTCAGTCTTTTCGTCTAAAACGGAGTTGGAATTAACCTTCTTGTGCTACTTAGGATGCAATGTTGGTTATGCGTTCGTGAATTTTATTCGAGTTGAGGACCTTCTTGTTTTCGCTCAGAAAAAGCTGGGAGAGAGATGGTGGGTCAAGTTGTTGTCGTTCAATCGATTGTTTTGACGCCCTCGTCGTTTAGGAACATGTTCTCGAGCGAAAAAGTGCTTCAAATGTCATACGCCAACTACCAGTTCGTACTTTATCTTCGCCTAATATTTTTGTCTGACTCTATCATAGAGGAAAGGAGGCACTCGTGGAAAAATTTAAGAATTCTTGCATCATGGACGAGCGAGAGGCCTGGCGCCCCAAAATATTCTACTCTTCAGGGCCTGAACAAGGTCTCCCGGAACCTTTCCCGGCACCTACGCACATCCGTCGAAAGGAACGAAGCTCAATCAATCGCGGCGGACTCTTCACTCCAGGTGCTGGGAATGGATTACCCAGTCCCCAGCCCGGTCCGTTGCATGATCCTGACCGGCGTCATCAGGATAGCCACCGCTCGCAGCGACCCCAGCAAAGGGGTCGCGCCGTTCACGAAAACGCGTCGGATGCCAGTCGAAACGCCTGCAATCGCGATCCTCGATAGTGACTTTCTGATATCATTGAGTAGGATGGGCGTGATAAACGAGAAGTGTGCCTCCCCCCTTTTTAAATTCACCATACTGGTTATCGTTCTATTTTCCTTTACTTTACAAGTACTGCTGTGCCACCTGTATGCCTTCTGCTTTTAATTAATCGTGATTTTTTCGTGACCACCATGACTGACTGGGACGATTCTATGATTTCTTTGTTTCTCAGCGGGGATGAGGCCGACAAAGGGCCGGCCGGATGCGTTTTACATGTCGGCTATCGAGGTTACTACTATCTATTCTTGGAGCTAACCAAACAATTACCCGCAGTCATTTCACAACCGCTGCCTTCCCGCGCCTTCCCACTTGTTGCGTATATAGCCACACATTCCCAGTAAGGTTCTTTCCGCACACCCTGAGGCTCCAACTAAACAAAATCTCAAAGCGGAGCGTTTTGATAACTGGTCTATCGATACCTCGATAGCTGCATGATCATCAGCTACTACTAGTAGTTACACCGGGGAAGCCTTTGTATCGCCATCCCGACGTCACCAAGCTTCAAGAAAAGTGAATTCAAGCAGCTGCAACAATTGACGCTTATTCCTTCCATCCTGTCAACAACAGTTCGGAGATGCTGTCAACTACAGAATGGAGACCAACGATTTCTTGTAAGTATGACAACAATTAAATAATTCATCCCATCTCAGCCGTAGACGCCGAACAAAGTATGGTTGCTTCCTGGTTGCTCCTTCAGCCAACGTATGTCCGCCGCTTGTGTTTTGCCATGTTCTCATAATCACACCGTTCAAAACTCCATTGTCTTCATTGCTGTCATATCCCCACAGCGACATCAACTTCGGACTATTGTGCACCCACATAGCACGTTAAACTCAATCAATGCGATCGTCCAACCATTTCGTTCCTAGCCCAGATATAAATACCTGAGCTCACAAGGTCCCCTCCGCAAGTGCAGAAAAAGAAGAAGAAAAAAGAATGCATTTTGCGTTCACAGACCTCTCCATCGAGCTGGCTCTCGAGATCCTTCGTTTAGCGTCGGCACCCGTTATAGTGTCGGACGAAACGGCTTTCATTGGCAAATCCACAAAAACGTCGTACTACTCCACCGCCCTCGCCCTGGCCTCCGTCTCATATGCCATAAGGCAAGTAACGATGCCCTACCTCCTCCACACCGTCGTCCTCCGCTCTACCTCAAACGTACACGCGTTCATTAACGCCCTCCGCCTCCAAGAGGAATATAGCCAGTGCAGCAGCCGGCTCCAGCTTGATTACAAGATGATCGTGCGTCGGCTTTGGAGCACGGAGTGCTGGGACGGCGTCGTGGATGATCTTGCCCACAGCGGCACGGACTATACACTCCTCTATCCAATATTATCCGGGCTCGAGAGCCTAGGGCTGAATTTCAGGTCGTTATCGCTCTTATACAACGGACTCGCGCACGCCTCTGTGGATTTCGCGCAAGAGTGGAAGTGTCGACGCGTTACGCTGGCTGGGCCCATGGTGAGGTGGAAGCCATTGACGTCTACGCCCGAGGGGTTGGCGTTTTTAGGGCAAATTACGCATTTGACGCTTTGGATTCCCGAACATTCCACCTTTTCGGGGTTCCCTCCGCCTGCTTCTGAGAGTCCTGTTCCGCAATGGGTACAAAGTGCACCCTTTGTGTATATGCCAAACCTGACGCACTTTGCGTGCCCACTGGTTCTATGCGATGCGTCGTATAAATTCTCGCAGATGCTTGTGTACAGGGTACCGCCTGACTCTCACGACCCAGCGCTTCTTCATCGGTGGGTACTCGGTGGCGAGCCGTTAGTGCATGGCGTTGTTGTGCAGGCGGACGTTCCCCGCGCCAACAAAAAATCTTTTACGTACGGAGATTACTTTGACGACTCTAGTTGGGAGAGGGCTTACATTCAGGCGAGAAACGATTCTATTTGGAAAGAAGCGGAAGATCTTTTGTCTTGCAAATGATGAACAGTCGGTGTTGCTTGTAAAATGGCTTGGCGCCGCCGAGTGGTGTGATGTCCAGACCGAGGGCTTACATTCAGGCAAAAGATAAAGGAGTACAGTGAGGGGGCTACACTACTAAACGATTTTGGTATATAACACATGGGATTAACTCGATGACAAGATAGCATATAGAGGTACAAAAAGAAGGATACAGACTGTCAATTCAAACTCTGAAGCTTCATCCACTCTTTATCGTTCGCATTAAAATCAACACCCTTGCGCTTCCACCAGTCCCTGGCGTCCTCTCCACCGCCAATAGCGTCCTCCAGCGCCTCTTCGATATCGCACATGCGATATTGGATGGGAAGGCCCGATTTATCCCACCACTCGAGCACCTCTGGCCTGTTATGCCTCGTTGCGCCTGTGAGCGCTTCTTGGTCGAATATGAGCTGCAGACCACTTCCTAGCCACCATTGGAGGACTTCAACTTTGCCATGACAGCTTGCATGCTGTAAAGCATGGCGATCGTATTTAGGCTCGAGTTGCGAGGAAGCCCACCACTCGAGAACGTCAACATGCCCCGCTGTGCTCGCCATATCCATGACCCTGCCCATTTTCAGGGGGAGGCCGGATGCGTTGTGTTGCCTCTTCCACCAGTCCAGAACGGCGATCTGGTTTTTGGCACTTGCGTATTCGAGCGAGGCTTCGGTGTACTCAAAGGGGCGACCGCAGTTCAGCCACCAATCGAGGGAGACAACTTGGCCGTTGCGAGAGGCGCCATCGACGGCTTCTGCTACTGAGCCTGGGGCGGGTGGCGGTACGAGATCTGGATGTTGCTCGAAACCGTGTTTCCACCAGGATAAGACGGAAATGCGACCGTGGCGCGATGCTTTTATGGGGATGAGGTCGTTTTTGAAGATGGATAAGAATATTTTATGGTGTTGGGAGAGAAAGTACTCGAGGACGGCGACGTAGCCGAAGCGAATGGCCATGACTGCGCCTATTTTTGTAGGTGGGTTTTCGCTGGATGGATGCACTTTACGAATGGTAGGAACGTGGCCTGTGAGCATTGCGTGGTCAGTGCGTGATGCACGAGACCATTCGAGGGGTTGAGGGAGGGATGTAGGGACGCCAACTGCTCGAGCAAGCTCCCAATCGCCGACGTGGTCCATGATGTCTGCCATTATTTCTACGGGGAGATCAGGAGCTCTTGGGTGAATGCGAGGGTTTGAAGGGGTTGTTGGTTCTGGGTTGCGTTGGTCAGTTGAGCTTGAAAGGAAATGGTATGTATGATAGTCATGATTTGCAAGTCGTGAAGCGAGGTCTGCTGTTGAACCTGAAGTAGGGAGATTGCGTAAATTTAGAAATAGTAAGAGTTCCGAGTGAGTTAGACGTTGATAAGCTTTGTGAACTTGAGCAAGAGGTGACAGAGGCATTTTGAAAAGCAAAAGCAGTGCTATGACAATTTCAAATTCTATCTATGATATTATCCGCAACCTGCTAATGTGTGGTACCAATTCCTCCCAGGCATCAAAGTCAACTTCTACATATTCTTCTTCACCAATAATCAATGCTTCAAGGTAAAGCGCTGAATTTGTGTTGAGAATCCCAAATTTGCTCTTCAGATACAAAAACGCGTTCTGTTGTGCAACAATCAACGGCAGTCAATCCACGCTGGAACCCACACGTACCCTTCCAGACATCACCCCCATTCGTTTCCGTCCCAGCGCCATCACCCGATTTCCATATTCCACCATGATTGGCTTTGTCGTCGTCGTCGCAGTCGACGCCAACACAAGCGCCTCCAACACCTGCCCGATCCCAGCAGCAATGTCGTTTGGGGATGACACCAGATCAGCTAGTGGGCTTTGCGGTGTGGCGATAGACGTTTTCGAGGGAGAGCTGCTCATCGTGGTGGCTGCTGCTCGAGGATGCGATGCTGAATCGACATTTTCCCAAGCTCTGCCTTCTAGTAAATCGCTCGCACGCGTACTTCTTCCTGACGGCATCGATCCATTATGGGTCGACATTGACGATTCGTCTTGTCGTTTTGGCATCAAGGCCTACTTTGTGAACCAGCGCCCGTCAAAGGGCATCATTTTACCCACCCAGATTAAGGTTGCAATCTATATTTATTACATATCACCGTCATCCTAATCAGTCAGGTGCTACTCTCAGTTCTTACACCTTTGGTTTGCCTTTATAAGTGAGTCTCGAAAAACATTCCCCGACTGCCCACTGCTCACCTATGTGCATCAGGAATCGCTTGATATTCATCTCAGACTCCTCCGCCTCTACCAGCCCATAATCTTTCACAAGCTTCTTCGTCGCGTCATCTAGTAAGTCATCAATCGTCAACAAACCTCTCATCAAAACGGGTACGCTTCACACATACTGTCGTACGACAAAAGTGACCTCAAGTCAGCCGGGAAGTAATCGCTTCTCGTACCTTCAGACGTCAGCACGGTTGCCAGAGCCTCGTCCAGGTTCAGAATGTCGACGTTTGAATTGCTGATCCTCGACTCGCTAAACAACCCCTCATTCAGCTTGGTGTTTTCTAGGTTGGGCGTGCCACTTACGAATTGTGCAACGACGCCCTCACTTTCTCCAGCTGTTTCTTACCCTCTGCGGCTTGCTGTCTCAAAGGCACAGGGATGTATTCCACGATCTGCGAATCAACTTGTTCCTTGACCTGCTTCGCTATTTCGTCCCTCATCTGTTCCTTGATATGGACCCTATGGAGCAACATTATATCGGCCCTTGAACAAGAGCACCCGAACCTACGTCATGGTCTGCGAAATGTGAGCTCGGACGTCTTCTTGGATGTTCCTTCGTATCTCCTGGATTCCTGCGTCGTGCGTTTCCTCATGCTGCTGAAGCTCGCGCTGCAGGTTTTGGATTTCGCTCGTTGTGTCTGGCTAATGTCAACATTAGGCCTCAAGTTGACAAAAGAGACGACGATCTGACCACAGGGAGCTGCACTTGTCGAAACCCATCTGCTTGCTCGTTAAAAGTATTGAAAAGACCGCCACTACTCGACGAATTTTAACACCGGGAAATTAATATGCTAGCCGACGTACAGACTCGTCAACGTGCTCGTCATCTGGCCTAGGAGCTCAGTCATCTGGTTCTCGGGCGACTTGGCGACTTGGGGAGTCTGGCTCGTGGAGGACATTTTGTTGGAACGACGCGTGCGCATGCGTCACTTATATTGACGCAGCCTTACCGCCTCCTCGTGGCCCTCACGCGCAGAAAGTGATGCACGCATATATAATGTATATCTTAATCTATATATTATATACATACTATCAACCGAATCAAGCAGTCTTGAGTCAATGTCAGTCCCATTCGAATTTGGTGAGCTACAATCTTGGCTTCACCTTTGCAGCTGCGTGGTTCTTCCACTCAATGACGAGGTCCTTACCCTGTCCCGTCTTCAGGAAATCCCTCAGGTTCGTCAGCGCCCTTACTTCCATCTTGCGCTGCGAATCCTGATTCTCCGTGCCCATATGCGGCAACAGCGTGACTTGGGGGAATTCGAGAAGGCGGGGATTAACTTCAGGCTCGTTCGGGAACACGTCAAGACCCGCCGCTGATAGCTGCAACGCACACACAAGGAAGGGGGTTTAGTCATGTCACCCGCCAGATGGGAAGATTTAATTAGAATGCTCACATGTCCGTCCTCTAGCGCCCTGATCAGCGCCTCCTCATCGATAACCTTGCCCCGTGCCGTGTTGATGATAATCGCACCAGGCTTCAACGTCCGAATCATTTTTTCGCCCACCAGCCCCTCCGTTTCCTTTCGTAGGGGCACATGCACGCTAAGCACGTCCGTCTGCTTCAGCATCTCGTCCACATTTTCAAAGTATTCGCAATACGCAGGGGCGTCCGCGACCTTTCTGCGCGAGTGGTAGATCACGCGCATCGGGAACGATTGGACGAGTTCCGCCAAGCGCATCCCGATTCCGCCGAGCCCAAGGATGGCCAACGTCCGACCGGACACGTCGTGCGTTTTCGTGTTGAGCCCTGAGGGCTTCCACTTTAACGCGCGCAGGGATCGCTCAGCAATGGCGTATTGGCGGAGGGTGGAGATGATCAGATAGAGTGCTGTCGTGGCCGTGGCGTCGTCAACGGCACCAGGAGTATTTGAGAGGTAGATTCCTGATGGAAAACGATAACTTGTCAGCTGTTAGGCACAGTGGTCAATCGTGGGTGGCGGGGTGGCGCACCTCGAGCAATGCACGCGTGCACGTCAACCGGGTCGTACCCTGCACCGTTGTGCGCAATCCATTTCACGCTGGACGGTAGACCGTTGATGATCTCCTTGTCGAAGGCCCCAATTTTTTTCGCGGATTCGTTCTCGCGGTAGATACCTACGGCGCCTGCGTATTTTCCTGCAGGCTTGCAGTCTGCCAGGAAAGTCGCGCGGTCGGGGGCGTCGACGTACTATGCGGGTGTTAGACAGTGCTTTAAAAATCGTACGAGGTCATTGCCTACGATGATCTCTGCAATGTCCCCTAGTAGCTCCTTGACATCGTCGTGTGCCCAGACAATTGTGCCTACGCAACGGTTAAGAGACTGTCGAGGGATGAGTAGAGCCACTTACTGCAAATTAAAACTCGGGGAAGCATGTCGTGGATGTGCGGGGTGAATTACTGAGGACAACTAGTATAGTTTATGTAGGATTTAGAGCCGGTATATCCTTTCAACCGGAGGTGGGATACCTTAATTAGGGGGTCACCGGTCCGTTTAACCATCGGTCCGATCTTCCCGAACATTTTTACCATTACATTTTTACACTCAGCGTTGGTGTGGATCCACCAAGGAGGTCGCCTTCCCATCCAGAATGTGAGGCACTCTCATAGAATTCGTTCTTGATGTACATGTACTCGCAATTTTTTTAAAGAAGGGGCAAGGCTTAAGCGAAGCTAAGCGCCGTGCGCGCCAATGATCTCGCCAGTCTGACCTTTACAACTTTTCTTAAACCTTCGGACTTTCACAACATGATCAAAGTCAAAACCCGTGGCGTCCAGCTAAATTTCAAAAATATGTGGTGACCCTAATGAGCGTCAAGTCGGTATAAGGATAAAAGTCGGTTGTACAAGTCGTGATAATGATGTTCCTTTCCAATTAGCCTGATGGAGACAAGTAGGTAGACAACGATGAAGAGGGTTGTAGAGATAGTGATCGCATAATTTCGTTGGTCAAGGTCGGCCCTGCTTATGAATTGCAGCGAGGCCAATCGCTCCAACAGCAGCAGCATCATCAATAAACTCGACATGTCGGAAGACGTGGCCACGGTGGGCCAGATCATCCAGGATCATCTTTCGATACCGTTCAACCCCAGCCAAAGATCCACCAAGCGATATCACGCTTTCACCCGCTCTAACCAATCTAGGGGAGTTGTCTGTAGGTCCAGCAAGAAGCACAGCGATCTGAGAAGCAAGTGAGCTCGCGCATGCTTCAAGGATCCGCAGAGCAAGCCTATCGCCATCATCAAAGGCAGCTGCAAATACCAATGGACAGAGGGACGAAAGCCTCTTTTCGCGCGTCATGTCTTGCGGAAGTAGACTGGTTCTGGCGTTCGGCAGGGGATCTGGGAGGTAGACACCACCAAATATCTCCATAACGCTCTTCACCCCAAACCATTCCAAAACGCGATCTCTTAACTTGCTCTCAGGAGATGTAAGAGCCCCAATGGAAGTTTTCTCTTCCTCCATCAAGATCTGGCGTATTGTCTCCCTTCCAACATGGAATCCACCCCCTTCATCTCCAAGGATCCAACCCCAACCGCCCACGCGCGCAAGTTCTTCAATCACTCCGCCCTTCTCCACAAAACTGACGGCGTTTGAGCCAGTGCCAGCAATAACGGCGACAGCATGAGAGACATCTGGGTACATCCGAACAGGAGCGGCAAGAAGATGGGTATCATTCGTGATAAAGAGACGTGGACCAGCCGGGATGGCTAAGAGAGCCGAGAGGGAAGGAGTGATTTTGGCGATGGATGTGGGGGAGTCTGCACCAGAAACGCCAAACCACGCAGCAGAAAATGGAGAGCGGCTATCTGGGGGGAGTGTACTGGACTTGTTGGATACTTGGAGAGCGTTGCTGACGGTGTCTGCGACGGATGAGAGGAAAGCATCAGGAGATAGGTAGGTCAGGTTGGATGGACCTCCTGCAGCACGGCCCAATATTGAGCCCTCATCGTTGCAGATGACGGCGGACGTCTTGGTACCACCACAATCAACACAGAGATAAAGAGACATTGTAAAGGCTTGGGCAGACTACTGGTGTTTGTAGTTGCTATTACATAATAGCTACGCTTATGTGATAGCTACGCTTATGTGATAGCTATGCTTATGTTATAGCACGCTTATGTGATAGCAAGTGGCTGTGTAATCTCTCTTGCTTGTATACTTTTGCCCTCTCTGCGGCCTTCCACCACATTTTTACATCATGTAAAATAGAAGATACATTGAGATTATTGCGCAAATATAAGCTATTACAAAATTTCTATGTATTTTACTGTTCAATTTTCAACTACATCACAATATAACTGTTGGGACAAGAAATTCAACAGGGAAAGAATGTGATGGTCAATTTGACATTTGGATAATTGATCAGCTTTGAATATTAGCTGAAAAAATGTGAGATGAAGTGCCACAGTCATTTGAAATCAGAGGATAGGTAAATCATTCAATGTATGCCTAAACAAAAGAGGTTTCTGGGATTCTTCCCATTCCAGAAGAAATTAGATTCAAGTCAGCTATGCAACAACTATTGATGCCTGAGCCTTGGGTAAAAAAAATGGAACTGATACTTGGGATTGTGTCAAGGTACAAAATATGCTGTTATGTCCATCCTACTGTTGCAGAGAAACAGTTGTTTTTAAAGCTTATGTGTGAGTATCTAGCATTAATCAGGAGATCCTGACTGCAAAAAAAAGCTGTAATTGTACAGAATTGTAATCATGCGAAGGGAAATGAAAATGATATCTTCTACAAAATATATTCTGTAGTATGGCCTGTGAACATCAAAATGGAGGTGCTTCACATACAGCCCATCAAGCAAAGGATCAATTGCTCCCACCCAAATTTTTTAAAGTAATCCAGGGCTTTATCATTTGGATGTGGATAGTCATTTTCCTGAACCATCACAGGAGAGGATTAATTCAGCCCACACAATATCACTGCCAGCCCATTACAAAATACAGTTTAATTAGCTAATAAAAGGCCTGCACAAGATGTCCTAGAAATTTCAGCTCCCTAATTACCTTGAAAGAGAATCAGAGCAGGAAATGATGCTCTAGGCCAGAATTTGAGGGCAGTAGGGCAGATAAAATTTGCTGGAAAATCCCCAACAGAGTAGACTGTGATGGGGGGGATAGCAGGTATCCAAAGGCCCTGTCAGAATAAGGTTGGTAGGCCAGTTGTAGGTGGAGATGGAAAGATGGGTCAGTAGTTTATAGCTCATGATTGTAAGATAAGATAAGATAAGAAATATTCCTCTTTTTTTCGCTTTTTCCCTCTTTTTATTTTATTTTATTTTATTTTCTTCTGTAGCAACTACAAACACCAGTACCCTGCCAAGGCTTGCCCTAATTCTCCCACGATTTCACTATATAAACCTCTCACCAAACTTTCCTTTTTCCTTCGTGCGGCAGCACGGCCATTATATCCCCAATGTTGCTCATGACTTGCTCTTTCCATCTCGGTGGACTGTCTACGCTGTCGTTCGAGTGTCAGGCCGTGTTCTGAGCAATCCGGACGTCTTAGTACCCAATGTCGTCTCTTCTTTCTTTTGGGAGAGAGGATGGGTCGGTGGTTCCATACATTCTATTCTGTACCAGCTGTATAGTAACACTATTCTTATCATTGGTGTCTTGTCAACCTCATTATTCAATGCATTGTATATTTGCATAAGACGTCGTGATGGAAAACAAATTGAATGAAAATATGCAAAATTATATCAATGAAGCAAGGTACATTTGGACAGGCACATAGAGCATCGCAACATAACATCTTAAGAGCGTTCATCGCCTTACTCGCTTTCCGCAATGAGAGCAAGAATCATCCTGTGCGGAACGAAGTAAGTACGTCATCAAGATTGCTCAACAGCAACATACCTGTAGAGGTAGTAAAAGAAGGAGAGGAGGTAGAATCCAAGCTTGAAAAAAGTCTCCTTCTTGTGCCCTCCTAATGTCCGGAAGATTTCTGTCGCGTCGTACATATGATTTTTATTCCGGATTCTACAAAACAACGATCAGAACATGAACACGTCGCTTTGAAAAAAAAAAAGTACTTGTTGGCGTTGAATGCAACTAAAGGCGCGTTAAGGAGGAACGCTATCCATTGGCCCGACAGTAGGAATAACAAGGTGAGGAAAGCGTGCGCCGAGTTTTCTGGCAGGACGAACTGCAAGGGACGTCAGCGCTCAGCAAAACTCCCAAAACAGGTGAGTGAACCCACTTGATTTAGCTTGTTGCAAAGATCTATAGGATTGATGTAGTCGCATTCCAAATCCGAAAACATGATGATCTGCAGGGTAAAATGCGAGCCCGTCAACAAGATTGTATGTGGCGTGGAGGGTGTAGGGTGTAATGCGCGAGGTTGCAGCAACATACGTGCCCTAAAGGAAGCGGACTGGACTCACGAAAAACACCATGCAGAATAGAAGCCCGGCAGCCATAAGGACCGCAAATAGAAACAGCCAGCCTACGTCCAGACGCGGTGGGTTCCAACATTTTCAGGGGAATTGAGAATCGTGTGGTGTGGAGGAGAATAGAGCGTAGATGCAAGGTTGGAGTGGTTATAGGGAACAAAAGAAAAGTGCAATGATCAGAAACATACGCGCAAGGAGAGAAAAAAAGGAGACGCACCAGCCCCTCCCATATCGTTAGTCTTAAGTGAGTCGTAAAAGTTACAAGCCAAGGAAGAATGCAAAAAGGCCGCCGGAGGGAGCCTTTATCTAAAGAGGGACGAGGAAATAGCCTCTGTGTTGCGGAAGAACAAGAAAGAAGGTGAAGTTGCTCGTCAGCCTCAAATCCGGCTTTGCGACGTTGCGCGCACGTGTTCGGCTTGCTAACGAATGTCACGACTCATGTCACGCTCATGTTGCCCTTGAACATTTTATTGTACTAAGTAATCGTGCCAAAACAGAGTACATAGGTCCTCTCTGGCTTTAAGGTTATGTCCACGCCTCGTATTCCAACCCCGGTCATGGGTGCTGATACGTGTCGGGTGGGGGAGGAGGGAATCCTGCCTCCGGGTATATCCCCAGGGTCATGCATGATCGTGGAAACACGGTGGGTATCATTACTCGTTCTCAGCAACGAGAGCAACAATCATCCTGCATGACGAGTCAGACGACGACAAGGATGATGAGAAGTGAAGAACGAACCGGTAGAGATAGTAGAAGAAAGATAAGAGGTAAAATGCAAGCTTGAAATATGTTTCCTTTTGGTGCCCTGACAGCGAACGGAATATCTCTGTCGCATCGTACATGTGATTCTTCTTCATCACCCTTTGCTATATGTCAGTTCCCGAATTCCAACCCATAGAGGATATCCACGCACTTGTTGACGTTAAACGCTATCAAGGGCAAATTGAAAGCAAATGCTGTCCATTGTCCGAAGAGTAAAAATAGCAGGGCCAGAAAAGCGTGGGCAGCGTATTCTGGAAGCACAAACTGAAAAAGATGATAATCTACACGTTGAACAATGTGACGAAAAGGATACGAACCTGGTTAAGTTTGTTACACAGATCTATAGGATTGATGTAGTCGCTCTCCAAGTCCGAGAACATAATGACCTGTCGAGAACAAAAGTCACTTAATGGCAACATCTTGAATGTGAAAAAACTTGGAGCTGACGAAAAAGACCATGCCGAAGAGGAGGGCCGCCGAGTAGAGAACCGCGAAGAGGAATAGCCAACCTATCATCACATACATAGATGTCAGCACCAACAGTTTGTAAGTTCAAAGTTGCGCACCTGCTGCCATAATTTCTGTAGATCAAAGAAGGTGCAAAGGATTCCCTAAGGTTTCGCTGGCTCTGAGGTCGCTGTGCGGTGTGAGTGAGGATAAGCAGGGGGCTCCACATTGTCACACGTCACGGTCATTGCTCAAGCGCGCTGGCACGACATTGACTGACAAGGAGAGAAGGGAGTATAATAGATTAAGCATCTCCTAAAGAATGGAAGACTCAAGCCCAATAGTACAAAAAGGTAGCAACAGCGTCCGTCGGCCAAAACGGAAGAAAAGTATTACAGAACCAAGCGCTGCAAGCCAACCTCCCTCAACGTCTACCGCCGCCTCGTCGGCCACCTCGTCCACGACCACCGCCTCTTCGGTTACCACCACCGCCACGCGCTTCCGATTGACGTTGTGTGTAATCTGCCGGATTGGCTCCAGGGGGCGCAACTAGAACGTGTGCGCGTGGATCCTCCTTGATCAAAGAATCTGACCGCATTTTCCTGGAAAGAAATGAATGAAAGCGGAAAATTTGTCCAGAAAAGACTCACGAGCTGCTATCTCCATCGACATCCATCAGAATATCAACGCTTCCCTCCTCCCTTACAAGACCCAACCCATCTGCGCCTCCTAGCCTAGCTCCCAGCATAGTCCCCGCAGTTGTGTTCCCCACGATCCTCACAGAAAGAGTCTTCCCATCAGCAGGTTGATTGTGGAATTTTGTGACTGCGGCAGCGGCAGAGGTGGGTGTTTTGAATGTTAACCGAATCCGCACGTCTTCATTTCCAGCGGATACCAACTTGGCGGTGGTGATGGTCCCACAGCGTTTGAAAATGGCTGCCACATCCTCTGCAGTTGTCCCACTAACTAAACCGGATACCTCGACGACGTTGCCCTGCGAGGCGGAACTGGCGCCTTTGATGGATAGTTGTTCTGCCTGTATTGAGCCTGTCGCGTCCCGAAGGGCTTTTTGTGCGATGGAGTTGATATTTGCTTTGGGGGCGCTGGGTTGATTGGATAGTCGGGCTGAGAGTGAGTTGTGCTGCTCGAAGAGATCATGGGACCAATTGGCGTCGACGTCGCCTTTGGGGATGCGGTTGTTGCGGTTCTAGAGGAGCGATGTTGGTTACTGGAGCTGCTGTGAAGAAATGGCACACACATATGGAGCAGTGGGGCGACCTGGATGAGGTTTTGAACGAATAGGGCCAGTAGAAGTAGGAACGTTCATTCGCTCGAGTAGGGACGCCATTGTAAAAATAACAAGTAAGTGAGAGACTGGCAAATGTGACTGCTGGTGTGTGTGAGTGACGGTGAGTGTCACAACGTCACGTGGGTGACTGTTGAGTGTCATAGGACCTTTCCGGTTCAACCGGCTTCATTCCGACAGGGTGATGGATTCTCCCATTTCGTACTTAAGCTTGACGTCCTTCTCAACTTCTTTTTCCCATCACGTTCCCTACAATGGCCCCTAAAATATACACAGCTAGCGTTCCCCCTGTCTCCATCCCCAACCACTCAATATTCACCCACCTCTTCTCCAACTCTCCATACCCAGGAACTACTCCTGCTTTCATTGACGCGTCCTCCGGGACAACTCTCACACGCGATCAGCTTAAGCAACTCGCGTTCTCCCTTGGATACGCCCTACGAACTCACCCGAACTTGGCTACCAAACGCGGCGACACAGTACTAATCTACTCACAGAATTCTTTGGTCTGGCCAGTTGTAATCTTTGGTTCAGGTAAGTTAATGCCATGCCAAACAACCTTTTTTAATTCCCCACCTTAAAGTTGCTGCTGGATTAAGATGCACTCTCGCCAACAGCGCCTACAACGCTAGAGAGCTTGCTTTCCAATATCAAGATAGCGGAGCGAAAACCGTGTTTTCTAGCGAAGATGGCGTCGCCACAGTCCTCGAGATGTTCAAGCAACTCGGCTTGAGCAAGAGCGAGGCGGAGAAGAGGATCGTTCTCATGCCCAACGGTCTCCAATGGGCGGGCGGGCCTGCCGTCGCCGTTAAACCCGAGTTGGCAGGACTCTTACAAGTTCCCGACTTGCTGACTCTGGGTGCTTTAAAGGAGGAAGAGAAATTTGAAGGATCCCAAGCAAATGAGACTGTATATTTATGTTACAGTTCTGGTTCGTATACTTTCTCAAAAATCTACAATGGCTCCTGACGGGTTTTTCAGGAACAACCGGCAAACCAAAGGGTGTTGAGGTGAGAACATTGACATTTCTCTATTTGAATTTACGAATTTACGTTTTGCAGACCACCCACAAGAACATGGTGTCTGTTTTAGAGATGGTGGCCGAAATTTATCCAAAGCTAACCTTTGGCGTCGACGCAATGCTTGGTATACTGCCTTTCTACCATATATACGGTACGCACCTTCTTGACAGCCCCTCAACGCTGTCCTCACCTCACATTATATATATAGGGGCTGTCAAATTGCTTCACTTTCCTTTCCTTCATGGCATCCCAGTTGCCATCATGGCTCGTTTTGACCCTGTCCAATTCTGCGCAAACATCGAGCGATACAAGATCACTCACTCCCTCATCGTTCCCCCCGTCTTGGTCGTTCTTAATCGCCATCCAGGTATGGTGCCCTTTCTTCGTCAACTTCAGATCATTGATGTCACGGTCTCTTTTAGCGGTTGATCAATACGACATGTCTACATTGGAGGTTTTGCTTTCTGGCGCTGCGCCATTAGGTGCTGCGCTAACCAAACAGGTGAAAGCCTTGCCCCGAATAGAAAAGGTAGGTCCGTACAGCTGACTCTTTCATCAAGGTTAGAGAACGTCTGTTGTCCAAGAGAAAAGCAAACAAACCTCTGTATGTCATACAAGGTGAGCAAATTACCTTCTAGGCCACCGATGCAAGGTCACTTATCGCGCATCAGGCTACGGACTGACCGAAACCTCTCCTACGACACACGTACTTCAAACTCCTTACGCCATATCAAAGATGGGAAGCATCGGTACCATGCTGCCCAACCTAGAGGCTCGACTCGTAGTTGACGGTGACGGCGATGGCAATATCGACGCAGAGGAAGGTCAACCAGGAGAACTTTGGATTCGCGGTCCATCCGTCATGAAGGTAAGCAGCATCATTGAGATAATCAAGACTGGCGACCAAAGTCATGCGGCAGGGCTATCTCAACAATGTTGCCGCAACGAAAGACGCGATCACCCCAGACAGGTGGTTCAAGACGGGCGATATAGCGACCAGAGATCCAGAGGGTTTCTACTATATCGTTGACCGCCGAAAGGAACTTATCAAATACAAGGCAAGCTGAGCGATATACTAAGGTTTTTCAGATGCTTATTTTTGTTGAGCACAGGGTTTCCAAGGTATATTCAAACAAGAGTCATTGTTTGAAGCCTCGTAATTCTGTCCAACAGTTCCTCCTGCCGAGCTAGAGAGTGTCCTATTGACGCACCCCGAAATCGCAGACGCGGCCGTTATTGGCGTCGATAGCGTCAAAGAGGCCACGGAACTTCCAAGGTCTGCCCGCCCTTCGTGATCTTGACAACTCTCTGACTTGTCTTTATTTTTTTATAGGGCGTACGTTGTTGCCGCTCATCCTGAGAACGTCAAGACCGACTCTCAGAAAGCTGCTTTTGCAGAGGGCGTCAAGAAGTGGATTCAGCAAAAGGTGGCGAGGCACAAGTATTTACGCGGAGGTACGCCCAAAGCAACCTTGACTACGCCTCAGTGCTGATGGAATATGTTGCAGGCGTCGTCGTTATTGACGCTGTCCCTAAAAGGTTGGTTATTTTTTTGTTTCGTTCCGTGGGACTCGCTGATCGTCGTCTTATAGTGCTGCTGGTAAGATTCTTCGGCGAGAATTGCGTGACCAGGCAAAAGAGGAACTCAAAGGCGTCGATCCGAGTGACAATGTCAAGGCCAAGCTTTGATCACCCCCCTCTCAGCTTTGCTTATGATATAGGCCGTCGATATTTATTTTATCATCTCAAGTGCTTGATGTTAGTTAACGTGCTTGTGGGAGACGGTAGAGCCTTTCAGTTTGTCTGGCAAAGTCCAAAGTGGGATCTATTTTAATATATGTACCGTCAATAGACAATTTTTATCGCTTTCGCTTTATCAAAAGAATGCGTAGTAGCACGCTGTACAAGAACGCACAAGGCGGTCTCGGCTGAAGCGAACCGAGCATGCTTGCTTGATTGAACCTGACGAAATAGTTAGACACTGATTGAACGAAGGCAACACATGCAAAATGAAAAGTATCAGAAGTGTCAATGTTCTGGAGCCCGCCCCGTCGACCGTAGTCTAAGGTATTCTCCCTGAAGAAATTCAAAAAATCCAACACATCATAAGAGAGAAGGTAAATGATTAATTGCTCACCACTTTGTGTTTAGAAAACTCCGATAGGGTAGAACAACAAGGTTCCAGTAAGGAAAAAATATCAGAACTGTTGAGTGCTGAATGAGAGTGAGCCCCATTGAGTTGAAGACCTGGAAAGCCAGGTCGACAATCGTATAACTGTGTCTATGAGCAACGAACTGCTCGTCCTCCGATCAAACCACTCGAGCAATAGGCACGCTCGTATCTTTGCGCACCTACGCCGTCACCGAGAGGTCAACCATTGAATCAAGCAACAGAGTGGCTGAGATGGAGCAGGGCACCCGATAAGACTTTGGCCTTGCAAATCATTCTCGCCGTCCTCGACCAGTAACCGTCGTGCTTAGAGCCGGTCGCTTTCCGTTGTGTTGGACGAGGACACGCCCTGTATCTCCGGGGACTTTCCCCACAGCGGATAGAGAGAGCTAGAAGCTCCCTGTGCGTGAGCTGCGACAACGATTCTTCAAACAGCAACAGAATTGAATGGTGAACGAAGAAAAAAAAGAGAAGAAATTTATACGGAGTAAATTTGATCTCCGCTTCAAACCATAGCCACTGCCGTTTGTGATAACGCTCTGACTCCATACTTGAACCTGACTTGCACATATTATAACTACTCTTTGACTGCTCTATTTCTTTATGTCTACTGGCCCCGCCCAACCTGCTCCTCAACAACAACAGCAACAACGAGCTCGAAAACCACCATTCGCTGACTGGCCGACGATAAAGATCCTGACTCCACCACAAGGTATCTCTTTATCAATTCTGGGGTGATGTAGCTAGTTGACTGACTAGTATCGCCTAGGACGCTTCTCTCCCAAGATAGACGAGTGGTGTCTGACTTACTGTTCGCAGACAGTCAGCGGCAGAATTCACTCCAAAGAGCCAAACTGCCATTCGCTCTGTATCCGCAAGGTCTTTCCGCACGAAGTCCGCAACGTCATTTCATACAAGAAGCATCGAAACGTGGACACAGAGGGCAAGGCCAAGTACCCTTTACCTGCGGAAGGACAATCCACGAATCTCCCGCGTTATCTGGGTGGAAATGCTGCGGACGATGCGGAGGGTCGGCCGAAGGTGGTGCCGGGAGAAACTAAATACTGGGATGAAGGGTGGTATCTCTGGACGAGCAACAGTCGATCTGCTGCCCTCCAGAAAACAAACACGATGATGCTGGATTTGGAGCGACAACAGCAGCTCGTTGCTCAGCAGGAGCAGAGGCGAGAAGTCTGGCAGGACTACCAGGAGCATTTGAAACAGGCGGGAAGCGAAGGTGGAGAGCAAAACCAATCCAATGGCGGGAAGTGGTGGGGTCCAATAGTTCCTCCGAAGGCGGTACCGGATACTAGGTACGTTTCTTTGCACTGTTTCGGCGCTGTTTCCGATCTCATTCCTACTTAGCTTGCAGTCCCTTTTAATCCCATTGCCGCCAGACTTCCCCCCGTTTTGGGATAGAATTAACAAACTGCTCGCTCCTTCCCACCAAGCGTTGGGTATCCTTCGTGACAGTATTACATCCGGCGAACAAAAGGAATTTGCGCAACGAATCTGGGACAAGGCATGGACGGACGAGCCATTGCTTTTAGCTACCCGAACATTCAGTCGCGCTTACGAACGATGGAAAGAGAGGGATACGGCAGACGAGGACGATGACAAGAAGGACTCGCACTAGACATCATACTTACAACATGGATACCTCCTCGCAGAAGGCGGGGACTTCACGAATACATTACATATAGCGGTATTTGTATCACAATTGCTTCAGATAACAAGTTAATATACAGGGCAATGCACGAAATCTAACTGTCTCTTGAGTCTTGACGACGGTGCTCCTGACGCAACGAATCATTCCAACGCGTCGTAATAATAACTCGCTCCTTCGTCTAATTTCACTTTCCTAAGTTTAAAATCGTAGCACAGCTCATGGTCATTGGAAGAAGGAAGGTGGACCACATCGAAAGTATGGTTGAGGCCAAGGCTCGCGAAAAAAATGTTATTCAAGGGAAGTCCTGCCAAGTTGCTCATCTGTGATTGGTATCGGGAATTGTTTCAAAGGTTCCCTGAAAATCTAGTTCGTGAGCATTCTGACTTGTGAAATATTAATCTTACTCTCGAATATCCCAAACATCTTCACTGCTCTTATTCAAACGTCTGCCCGCCCACCACTCAGCCCGTCTGCGAATAAAAGCCTCATACTGTTCTTCAGGATGCATGGACTTCAAAGTCAGGCAGAACTTGAAATCTTCGAGCTTGGACGCGCATTCTGGTCTTTCGCCGTACCTGTATAGTGATTTTATCTGCGAGCGAATAACTGTGGTCGTGATTCAGTGTTGGTAGTGCTGGCACTAGAATGAGTTAAAACGAACCGCTACAAGAGAGATAGGTGTCAAAGATGGAGATGCATCCTGGGATGTCGTCGGGTGTTGGATGGACGAGGCGCAAGTAAGCCTCCTCCTGTTTTATAGCCTTCTTGAGGTCAAGCTTGGACATGCGGAGAGGCTTCTGATTCAAACAAGAACATACCTACGACGGTTATACACAACCAGTCTAGCCGGTAAGCTCAGGTAAACGTAGTTTTTCCTTAATTGTTCCGTATCTTTTTTTATTTCAAATTATACTATAGCTACTACTCCGAAGATCTCGCGCGTTTACGAGGGTCCCTTCCAACCCGAGTGCTCACGACAAACTGAGCATTTCAACACTCGTTATGCCTCACGCTTTCCGAAATCAGCCCTTGAAGGGCTTATACTTGACCTACCAGTTACTATCCACCCTTTTCATCAGATTCCCTCTCTGGGTCCTGCTTGGTCTTCCAAGGGCCCTTCGTCCAAGGAAAACATGGGACTTCAAACGCTCCTTAATGGTCAACGCCATTCGCCATCTTATGTCCATTTCTAACCAGTCCGTCAAGCGCAGAATGATTCTGACTGGGTCACTGACTAATTTTTTCAAGGACTGGACCATGGACAACTATTCCCAATCACTTGGCAATCACCCAAGGTGTCGGTATTAACGGCGTCTGGGTTGAAACTGCTGCCCATCTCATTACGGGAGACCTCGAGAAATGGGCAACAGTAGCAGGCGTATCATCCGTTCGCCTTCCCGGTTACTGGGTGCACAAGAAAGGATCTTCAATCAAGGTTGCTTCGCCTCCCCTATCAGGAGAGAAGATCGTGTACGCATTACACGGTGGAGCGTACATCGGTTTTTCTGCCCACCCCAAAGACCCCACCGCCAATATTGCGCATGGGATTTTGGAGCATGTTGACGCTGTTCAACGCGTTTTCTCCATTGAGTATCGTCTCTGTGTGGGAGCTCCTTTCGAAGTCGCGCACCCTTTCCCTACAGCTCTTATCGACGCACTAACAGGGTACAACTACCTCGTAAACGTCGTAGGCTTCTCTCCCGATGATATCATCATTGAAGGGGACTCGGCCGGCGGGAACCTCACCCAAGCCCTCACTCGCTATCTGACAGAGTACCAAGACTCGGCTGAAGTTAAACTTCCTGCTCCACCCAGCGCCATTATCCTTGTCTCTCCTTGGTCTGACGTGGGCGGGTCCCACTTGAAGATTGTCAACGGATCGGCAAGGAAATTCGGAAAATCAGATTACCTTGTTACTGGTTCTACCTACGCCACGGATGCCTTTGTCGGACCACATGGGCAAGAGTTTGCCGAAACCAGCCCCTACCTTTCCCCTGCGTCTCTTCACCCTTCCCTCCACGTCGACTTCAAAAAGTTCCCCAGGACGTTTATTGTGGGAGGAGGCGCTGAGGTCCTAATCGACCAGATCAGGACACTCAAGGACAGGATGATAAAGGATCTGGGTGAAGGCGACGGTGTGGACGTATCCGAAGGAAAAGTTCATTATCACGAAGTTCCAGATGGTATCCATGATTATTTACTCTTCCCGTGGCATGAGCCAGAAAGAAGTGATACCCTAAAGAAGATCAACAAATGGGTCTCTGCTTGAGAGGATTGAGTTGGCTCGCTGATCTTATACCCAAAGCCTGATTCTTCGGAGGCTCGTGGATTTACCAACATTTCAAGGGTTCAAGTAGTAAAGTAGCACAATGTCATTTGTACACGTAACGCAAACAGTCGACGGTTCATTGCTGCAAATACGCCACGCAGAAAATCCATGCGATCAGTATTGATCACAAGAGGTTGAATACATTATATGTACATGGTCCATGACGCTCTACGAGCTGCCGTCGGGTTTGGCGTAGTAGTTGGTACCAAAAAGACTGGAATCACTGTGAACAGTATCATTGCTTTTGTAGATCGAAAGAGGGATGTCTTCCTTGTACCCATGTGCGACCCTGTTCCCACCAGTCAATGGTTCATATTCCAAGCCCAGATTTTAAAAGCGTACTTTCGAAGAGGCGCAAGGTGCACAGCTTGGTCGCTGGGATCGCCAACAGGGGTGCCAAAGTCGATTTTTTCGATAGATTCTCGGCGATATGTGCGTGGAGCAGGAACCCTTGCGCTTCGCTTCTGTGATTGGAAAAGATATCTGGAAGATTGAATCGTTTCGAAGACAAAATCGGCTAGATACGATAAGTCGCGTTAGAGGTTATTAGCAATATTTGACTTACAGAGATTGATGCTGAATGTTTTTTCGAAGAAAGAAAAAACTTAGCTTGTTCTCAATTAGACGGTCAGAATATTCCGTACCTATCCAACAGTGCTCGCCACACGCTCGTGGCCGGAGTGCCGGGCGATCTTCTATACTCTTTTGAAGGATAGGCCCACCACATGAAAATAGCAAAAAACATCATCTAAAATGTGGTCAGAGGAGTGAAGAGAAGCTCGCTATAACCTAAACGAACTTCGATGCAAATCGTAAGGGCGTCCAAACCGTTCGCAATATTCGTTTCAGTCCAAAATTCGGTCGCTACAGAAAACTCGTTCAGCAAAGTTTGCGGTTTCTCAAGATGTAAACTGACCATGAATCACTCGACCTTCCATCGCGGTAAACTGTGGCAGCGTTTAAGAACGCTGTCATGGCAGGAAAGCTTCGAGACGCACGATAAAGCCTTGATAAAACGTAAACATGACAATGAGCTTGATAGCCAAGAACTT
Organism: Laccaria bicolor S238N-H82; assembly: GCF_000143565.1. Classification (NCBI taxonomy): domain Eukaryota; kingdom Fungi; phylum Basidiomycota; class Agaricomycetes; order Agaricales; family Hydnangiaceae; genus Laccaria; species Laccaria bicolor. The sequence goes on from NW_001889881.1 coordinate 252,607, forward strand.
GGCGAGCGGTCGACGTCCTTTCAATTCTTCTTTTGTCAGCTCATAGAATAGAATTAACCCATACAAGGCAATGCTGGGATGAAAATCAAGTTAGGATGCGTTTATAAAATCGTTGGATGTAGCTCGAACCTGATGCTGACGAAGTCAATGGACTCCAGGTAAGCGTTCGCGTAATGTACGTTGAAGCCCTGAGTTTCGCAAAGAACGCCGAAAGCTTCACAGATGATACCAATAAGGGAGACCGCTAATTCAGTCGTTGTAAGTTGCACAGAAGAGTGAAGCTGTTGGTCGAGCTTGCCTGGTCGAACTACCACGTATTGAAGGACAGACCACTAGCGTCATATTGGCAAAACGTTTCACCACAAAAGAACGAGAATCACCTTGACAGCATACATGAAATAAGGCTATTCAGACAAATGAAGAATCAGCATTCAACTCGAACAATGCATGGAACCGGCAAAGGACCTTGGAGGGGCGAAATCTCCAGCAACAAAGCTTGAACCAATTAAGTGCGGCTCTCTGAGGGTTAATGGGCGCTACATACTGGTATGACGAGCCGCCTCTTCTCCTTGTTAGCCATAATATGTTCATGGTCACCTTGCTTGACATCCGCAACAAACTCGATGAGGAGCAAACTGGGATGCAAGCTCATCGTCAAGGGAAATCCGGAACCACAGGGATGCAAGGGTCTTACAGGAAAGCACTGAGAGTAATGGCCTATAACAAATACGACAGCTTTAGTTTTCAAGTTCATTGACGCATTGAAATATTTCTAACCTCGTAAACTGCAGACGATGAAAATTGGATCGCTCTATTATGGAAAACAGTCTTACTCACCAACTTGTATGAATGAATAGTACGTGTAAGACCGGAAGTATCGATATGAGAAAAAAGATATTATTGAGTAGACTGGCGGCATATAGAGGATGCGTAATCTAGAATATGTGAATCAATGATCGTGCCCGCAAAACGATGGTAACCTACATTTGTCGTTGATGTCTTCGATTCGTATAATTCCTGTAAAACAAGTAGTACCATGAAGGTATTTGTACAAGATACGCGTTAACATACCTACAATGAAGCCCAATCGAGATTATCGATATAAGTATTGTCTATCAACCAGATTGAATGCCTGGAGACTGTAGAATAAGGGGAAAAAATGTACCACAATGGTGAAGACGCCGGACACTAACCAACCGATCCTATGCGCGTCCCAGTGGACTCCATGAGGTGACCAAAACGAAGACTGGTCAATTATAGCGGTGTTCTCAGACGGGCATTTCGTCATTCTTGAGGCCTGTGGGTAGTTGTCTTGGTGAGGCCGGCGAGGTCAATTCCCTCTTATATATACTGCGGAAAGAAAAACCACGTGTAGCGGAGGAAGGTTGGTTTTCCCTGGGTTTACGGAGTACTGATGATGCAAACGGCGAAATGGACTTTTTCGAGTCCCCTACTGTGCGTATACGAAGAGAACCAGTTGGCAGCTGCTTTGACTGACGCCACTTTGAGTGGTTAAGGAGGTGAATATGGAGCTGGGTCCAGCTGAAAGTGGCCCTTGACATCATTTTCCGAGCGGCAAAGCTATTCAGTCCTTGACTCATTCCGTCATGTCATCTCAGGTAGCTGACAAAGCGTTTTTGACTCGGGCCGGAGCGAACCCGGTTCTCTTTCGTCAAGCAGAGAAAACTAATTCAAGCGATGTCGACCAATACCTTTGCCTCGCTGCGTGAAGAAAGAGTAATGAATAGAGTTTGTTTTCCTTAGATGACACTTGTGCAAGCTGGCGACTCATCCTGTCCAGCTCGGGGAAAGGATGAGCGAGTTCCACGAGTGGTTCAAACAAGAATGTCGGTATAACGTTCGTAACTCTTATCTCGCATCATCGAGGTGACTGACGCCAAGTATCAGTCAACACACTCTACGAGGTACTTAATAAATGCAACAATCTCAGCATGACCGTGTGCCACATCTTAGGTGGGCGAGCAGCTTGCAGATGGCTCCTTCTCCCGTCGTGGATTGTCTTTGTCTTCGTACCTGAACACTGGGGAGCAAATGAATCAGCGTGCGTAAAATACGTTTGTGAGCCCTTTGGAAAATCTTAATCCGATGCTACGAACTCGTAGATCTGACCATGCACCACACCATTGAGGAACAACATCTTTTCCCTATCCTGGCGCAAAAGATGCCCCAATTCGCCAAGGACAAGGATGGTGCACATTTAAGTTCACACAAAGGAATTCATGATGGTCTCACATTCTGAACATCCAAGAATTTCAACCATGAGGCTGATGTCTCGCGTAGGGCTTGAAAAGCTCTCTAGCTTACTTGCCAAGTGGCGCAAAAGCCCGTCGACTTATTCACCATCAGAGATGAGAAACTGTTTGGATGGTTTTAGGGAGGTTTTATTTCGCCATTTAGATGAGGAGGTAAGCAGTTCACACAGTCGTTGGTATATGCAGTTCTTCTATCATCAACAACAGGTTGCAGACTTGCGAGGTGAAAACTTGAAGAAATACTTTACACTCGAGGAGGTAGAAAGATTTCCAGTCTAACCAGCGCACAACCTTTCGCCGCTAGGTTTCTCTTCTTTTATGTTTACCAGTTGCAAAAAAGGGTTGTGAAGCTTGCCAGTGACGCAGAAAAGTTTAACCACCTGATCAAAATCAAACAGCGGGTTGAGAGCTTTGAGGTTTAAGTCTCCTAAACCAACTTGGCTTGACTTTCATCGTCGATGGGGTGCTTTCAACCACACAAGCCCCTTCGTCGCCACTAACGGATTCGTGGCTGTCGCTGGCTTGGCATCGTGCAGGAACCAGGGAGTGTGCTCCTTCCACAAACTTTTCCCAAATACCCTTGTATAGTGACCACCAGCGATTTTCTGTCTCCTCCCATGACATACGAATGCACCAAGCCACCAAAACGGCATTTAGAACCCAGGCCACCCCGACAATATAACGTGCTGGTGCGTTCGTGTTCTGGAAACACATGATGGAGAAAGCCAGTAAGAACGTTACCATGCTAGAAGAAATATATGAATGGAAAACGAAACGGTGCCAGGAAGCAACACACCCCCACATAAGCAATGCGTACGGAAGGCTATACATAATTGAGAGTGTTTCAAGGCCGCGAGTCGGATGGTTTCTTTTAGAGAGGAACGAATACTGTGCAGATCTGATTGGAGACATACTTGAAGAAGACGCGAAAAAGAACATACCACTTCTTCAACAGTCGCACGTTCTCGGGTTTGGTGTTGGCGACATAGGAGAAGCCCAAGCATGATACTTGCAACACTAGTGACAATGGACAAGAAGCTTGCGATTTCAACAGGAGAGCCTTGGAGCGTAACGGTCGGATCGTTGCTAGGAATAGCCAAAAATGCAACATTTGCATTCAGTAGAATAGAGGCCTATGCGAAACTTTGTTAAGGGTCCAGTGGCAAACGGGGAAGAAAGAGGTACATAGACGGTATGTCCCATCCATTCTTGGTTGAGCTTGTTGAATAATTCGGTCCAGCAATGCAAGGCGGTGAGCTTATCCACCCATAATTCCTCCATCGTCATGAGATGCACGTCAGGAGCGCAGAACAAGATAGGGGATAAAATTCTGAAAAGATAGGACGTGGGCTTGCTGCTTGGGGGCCGACCATGGATTGATTGTTTTCGTGAAAGCCGTGCACCGCGTTGACCGTAGAAATTACGGAAACGATCTTCCCCTGTTATATGGTAACGTCAGTATCAGACACAGGGTCTTGAAGTAAGACCCCCAAACTAACAGAAGAGGCCCATGAATCGACCTATCGCCAGGGTGTAAGAATTGAGGATAAAGTACTTCATGCCACTGACCGACAAACCACGTGGAACAATTTTCTCCTTGATTCATGGCGGCTGAAAAGAGCGGCGTTTACAAGGAGGAATATAAGTGCAAAAGAAAAAAAGAGAACCTTTAGCGTCATTCACAATTCCCATCATGCCTCTAAGTTTTTCTGGAGTTAAATTAATCGTCGACTCCTCGGACGTGAGGAGGTCTACGATTCTCCGTCAGCGTTATAACAATCAGACTCAAAGCGATGCAAAATGCCTGTCTGAGCATCCCTGATGACATCCGTCAACAGATTCATGACTTCGGAGGTGGAGCGTATAACATTGGGAAACAATGACCAATGGTTCCTGTATATGTGTAAATAAAAATTGTTTTGAGCTTTTCAGTTTCAGAATTCACCAGTATTGACACTGCAATTGAAGTTCTGGATGTGAAGAATGAGCTGATTTGGCTTTAAGTGATGACAACGATGTGGACTCGCCGACATGAGAGGGAGACAAGTCTCCCTTGACTTCGTTCAGAAATTCGCTGACGCTATATGACTCTAACCAGAATAGCAAGCGGCTCGAATGCTGAACAAAATAATATCCACACCACCACTCGCCATCTGCATGGACAACGTCTAAAACGAGATCGACATCATTGCTCTTTTCCAAGTTACGAGACCGAACAAATTCATCAATTTGCGTGATAAATTCAGTCAGAACCCGGAAAATTTCACGATCATAGAGCCAGGCGTCCGTAACGATTCTCTGGTAGAGTGGTGGAAGTCAAATTACGTATTATTGCAAGTTTGAACCATACCTGTTCTCTATTCCAGAAAAAAGGCCCGCCTTCTGGGTGGATGAATTGCTCCCATCCCGCGGGTAGCTCACCGCTGTATTAGAGATAGACTTGAGTTCCATCTTACGTTGACACTAGAATCAACTCACTCAGAGAAATCGTGTTGCAACGGCTTTAACTTGTGACGCGGGGATTTGTCCGGATCACTACACGGGTTAAGTGAGAAATAGTGATAACGACAATAACGGTGCCACATACTACACCCACTCCCGCTTGTACCGTGGCAACTTGGATGGCATTGTGGGGTAGATGACTGCGGCTATTTCAGACTTGGATGTCAAAGATAGGTTCGTGATCATTTCGGGCGTATGATTTATGGATTGGAAATCGGCGTATTGAATGGAGTAGTTATCTGCGATATCTTCAGTCAGTGTCGTATCCGACTCTTCAGGCTCATCCGCCCAAACGCCTGTAGAAAACTCTGTCGCTCGACTGTCGAAGTTAAGAGAGTTCGAGCCAAGGTAAGCCTCATGAGTCTGTCTTGTGAAATTCAGACCAAATGGAAGGGTCGATGGTGCGACCCAACATGATTCTCCTAGTGGGACGGTCTTAGTCCCTCCATTTTTGCGGTGTGGAAGAGTTTGGCCAGAGCCCGGTCGACGCGGACGCCGCTTTATATGACCCAGAATAAAACTCCAGAATTTATTCCAAAATGATGAGGCGGAGTTCAGGATTCGGTTACGCAATAGAGCAGTTATGCGGCGAAGGAGGTGCTGTATGGTTTTGTTCGTCATGTTCGAGTCACTGACAGTGAAAGAGTGAGAAAATCTGCGTGCAGCTCATGCCAAACAGCAGGTCCACAGCAGTCGGAGATATGTCGCCCAAGCTCCACCACGTTCTCAAACAGGAAGCCCATTCTGAGTTATTCACAGCAATCCACAGCATTTGGAGGTCATGCACTGGCCGCAAAGGTCATGAGAGGCGAGTTGCTTACTAAGCAACCAGAAGGGCTTCAAGCAAGCTTCAAGTCCAAGTCGAGTCCAAGTCAACACTACTTAGTACTTTCGAGTGATTGAGGGCAACGAACAAGGCGACATCGAAGAATTCACGATTCTGATTTTGTCTTGCTAGTCTTTGGTTCCCGTCTCTCAACACTGTTCTTAAATCCTTCTAGATCTTTCAGCTCTGATTCCGAGTCTTTTGCTCTGGTCTTGTCTGCATGCCAATGCTTCGCTGTGGATATGTTGCGCTTTGTTTGACTCTGATTTAATTCTCTTTGCCCTCCGCCGTTTATGCTGTCTATGCGCTATGTTTCTGGAGGTTTGACACAACACTGAGCTACCCCCAATCTCTTGATAATGGGCAACGCATACTCGGCTCCCCGACCCACAAAGAGACGTACGACGAATCACAGTAACCCAGCTTCTGTTTCTTGCATTAGTTTAGGCTGCCTATCGGTGCACTCTTCTATCGACGGCTCGTCGCAGGACACCACTTGCCTCGTCGAGAAACAAAATGTCATCGTCAGGGAGAAAGACCAACTATTTCCCTTTGCCTACACCCCATATCCGCCCATAGTTCTCGATAAATTAGAGTACGAGAACTTTCTCCGCCAATATCCTGGTCTGTCCCAATCCCTGCACGTGGGTAACAAGCTGATCAGTAGCAGAGTACGCGCTAACATGGATTTTGGATACCCTCCGCCGAACTGATTATGAAAGGCTAGAACACAGTGGCGAAACCTTCGTAGATTATATGGGCGGCGCGCTCTATCCGGAAAGTTTGATCAGGGTTCATACCGACTTCCTCAGTCGCAACATTCTTGGGAATACACATTCGGTCAACAACAGGTACTGTTCATATAATCGCCTGTTTTATATACTGAACGCATATACACCCACCATAGTTCCAAAATGTCCCTGGATTATGCCAATAAGGCCCGCTCTGCTGTCCTCTCCTTCTTCCATGCCCCATCTGGATACACTGTTGTTTTCACCTCCAACGCAACAGCAGCGTTAAAGTTGGTGGGAGAATCGTATCCGTTTGCCAGTGACAGCAGCCTTGTGCTTGGTACCGACTCACACAATAGCGTGAGTGAATGGATGCTGACTTGTATGCGTGTTAATTTTACGCTGATGTAGGTTCATGGCATTCGGGAGTATGCGACATCTAAGGGAGCCCGAGTTTGTTACATTCCCGCCACTTCTGTTGGAGGATTCGAAGTTACAACTGCAAAGGTATTCGTCGCGTTCTTATGGCTAAAAAGGGCTATCCTCACAGCCATGGTCAGAACATTCTTCTGCGAAACCGCCCCGAACCGCGTTACCTCGCCTCTAGTCTTTTTGTGCTAACTGCACAATCCAACATTACCAATAGCAAAAATCCTCTTGCGATCGCTGAATATGCATCTCGTCTCGGGTACCATACTCTTCTGGACGCTGCCGCTCTCGTTCCGACATCAGTCTTTTCCCTCTCGGAACACCCTGTGGATGCTGTGGCTGTATCATTTTATAAAATGTTCGGCTTTCCGACCGGTGTCGGGGCGCTGATCGTCAGAAGCGCATTTTTATCAAAACTCAGAAGGCCCTGGTTTGCGGGTGGATCCGTTGATGTGGTACAGGTTCCTGGTAATATCGTTACCAGAGCACACGAACCTCACGAACAATTTGAGGTGAGGACCTCGCGGTCATATTGATTTTATGTCGCTGACAACCAGGTCATGAACAGGATGGTACTATAAACTACCTGACTCTTCCCGCGATAACGGACGGCTTGCGATTTCTCTCTGCCTATCTCCCATTTCTCCCTCTGCGTCTTTCCTCCCTTCTCCATTTTCTCATTTCCTCGCTCTCGCAAGTGTACCATGACACTACCGGTAAACCTGCTGTTCGCATCCTCTCACGAATGCCAACAACACGACTACGTTCGGTCGGTGAGCAAATGGACACGGGTTCGATTATTTCTTTGTTATTCTTAGGGGTATGTCCACCTTGATCGTATCAACCATCTTAATGATGACGGTTGACTGACCTGCTCATACAGCCATGGGGAGAAATATTGCCCAATTCTTTCATTGAATACTCGGCTTCAGTGAAGAAGATCTCGTTACGGACAGGATGTGTCTGCAATCCTGGCGGTGCGGCCGCCATCTTGGGTATTGAAGAAGACATGCGGCAACTATACCCCGGCGTAACCCTGAAGGACTTTGAGCATATAGTGGGGCGAGAACTGGGGGTCGTCAGGATCAGTCTGGGGCTTGTGAGTAATTTCCAGGACGTTTGGAAGGTGATACAGTTCGCAAAGTCTATGGCATCCGAGAGCTCTCGCCAGGATCAATGGGATGTCTGGCTTGAATCGGCCTGCCCGGAAATTATAGGCCAGGCAATCTAAGTAATTAGCCCTTCGATGGATATGTACAGTGACGAGTCTCAGGATATAAACGAGGCCCCCTTGGCCTGAACACGTGCAGTATGGGTATACGATGGAGGCAGCCGAAAATGCCCTTGAAGTCAACTTGAAGTTACTCATCATCGTCATCTTCGCCCTCGTCATCTGATACCTCTAGGCCTGCATCTCTAAGCCTGTCCTTGTCCTGTTTCCGCTTACTGGTAACCTCATCCAACAAGACCAAAAGGTCCTCTTGTTCCTTTTCTGTATCTTTACGCTTTTCTTCAGAGCTTTGGAGCGCTGAAGAGAGTGAGCTGATTTGAGTCTGAAGCTTGGAAACCTAGCAAGATGTTAATCGAGGAATAGTCCTGTAATGGATGTCATACCTCGTTAAAGCTAGTAGAGGCTGCCTCCTTCAACTTCTTTTTGAGTTGCTCAATTTCTTCAGATTGTTGGCGTATCACATCCCGTAGAGAGGCTACAAGCATTGTGGACTCTGTGTTTTGCCCTTTATTCGCAGAAAAAAAAACATCAGCCCAGAATGAGGTGTGAATGGTAAGCGGCTCGCCTGAAAAAGACAAAGACGACTGATCAGGTTCAGTCGAAAATCCACGTTGGATAGAGTCTGACGGAGAGGTTGAGAACTATTGAGTACCATGAATCCAACTGAATCTTACAGAAATTTGATTTCCAGAAATCAACAAAAGCCCAGTCGAACCAAATCTCCGCTTCATCACGATTGTTGGAATTTGTGGTGGTTGACAAAGGCAGGGTAGGATATGGCAAAACGATTGAGTCCGGACCAACCGCTTTGAATCGATCGTCTTCTCGGAAGCGTGACATTTGTCCGGTCAAATTGGCAACTCCTAACCGTCCCAGTATCGGGTATATGGTGGCCCTATAATGACATAATTATGGTTTTCTTGATGTTGAGGGCATTTAACTTGCCTGGTAATCTCGCCTGGTTCACGGTTATATTCGTAGCACACACCAAGAAGGAAAGCACAGAGACCCGGAACGATGACATCGACCTCCGACGTTTGATTAATTGCTTCCACGAGCTAACAATGCAAACTCGTTTACAAAGCTATCGATGCATATTTGGAAGACGACTCACGACTCCAAGTCCACCAGCATCCAAAAAGTCTCTCACTGCCTTTGGATCTTCCCAAAGCCATTGGACAAGAAGACAAAGGTAGCCTACAGCAAGTCTATCCCACTCCCTTGTCTCTATGTCCGAGGCATTAACCCTCGACCGAGCCAATAAAGAGAGCGATAAGTTCTCGCTGAGAATCTGAAGAAGAGATTGCGGCGGTTCATCATCTGGTTCTACATCCAGTGCATCTTGTGGTGCACCATCTGCGGGAACGAAGAAGTTCCCCGCCCCCGATTGAGGAGCGGAAGGTACATGAATGGGTATCACTCTTCGGGCAGCAGCTTTCGCACGGGGAGAAGAGCGAAGAAGATGGGAGAAAAGAAGAGTGGCGAGATGCGTCGAGATGATGTTCGCTGGATCTGGGGGGGATGCAGTATTGGGAGGCGTGATGAGTGAATGCAGGAGGGGCGTCATATGCGGTGTTGATGAGGAGCCTAATCACCTCACAATTAATGTAGGAGATGTGCGAAGAGAAGCAGAACTGACCAGCAGTTTCAGACGGAAACATGGCTTGTACTATTGCCTGCCTTACTTCCTCTTTCCGGACAAAATTCTGCAAAGTGTTTAGCCGACATATCCTCTAACGAGCATCAATGTACCTCATAGATTGTAGCAGCAGCAGTACGCAATTCAAGTCCAACTTTCGATCGGTTCGACCCGTCCAAACCATTATACTCTCCGTGAATTGCCAATTCCACAAGCGCGTCCAGTGCTGAAGCTGGCTCCAAACGGTCCCACTCTTCGCCATTGGTTTCAGGCACAGGCATATAGGGCGTCAGGATAATTTCTGACAGTGGAAAGTTGATACTGGCGGGTAGGAGGCGAAGGGCCTACATCGATGAGATAGCCATCAAACATCAGAGGGTTGAAGCGTACCTGCACTTTGAGAGGAGATGGGGCGTTGGAGGCTAGGGCGATCTCAATGAGGCATCTAGTGAATACAGAAGGTTCCTGGTCCTTATTTCTATGGGGATACACATGGAGTTAAAACGGTCTGGCACTTACATGATTGCTTTTAGAGTTGACGAGCATCCCCATGATGCCAACAACAAGCGATGCATTTGCAAGTTTTTGGTCGTCCCAAAATTGCAAAGCGAACTCTTGAGGCGCGGGCTGATCCATTTGTAACTGGGGAGGAAAAAGAAGCAGGGAACACAAAACCGGTGGTAGCGGGGTTTCTCGGAAGTAACTCTACACAAAAATGTCAACGGTAGGACAACAAACGGTCATCCTACGTCATTACCTGATTAGATGTGTTGAATCGAAGCAATCCGTCAACGCACACCAAGGCACCTTGCGCAACCACTCCACCATCCACGCCCCCCTCTTGGGTCACGATATTGAAAAGTTTCTCAAATCCTCCTTCAAAGGTAAGCAACTTCTGGATGTCAGAGCTCTGAGAAACGAGTGCTTGAGTCATTGCGATGGCCTCTATAAAGTGAATAAGTTAAAGTTGGAAAACTTCCAGAGACTCGCATGAAGGACTTGAGCACTTCTCGCGAGCGGTCATTCAAGGCTGCAGGCAAGAAGTGATACTCACCAGTTCGAACAATTTCTCGGTTGTCTTCAAGAGCAGCAGTGATGCTGCCCGGTCCGGCAGGTGCAGTTAAAAAGTAACTCTGTACTGCCTGTCGCCTGTTCTGAAGTAGAGTTGAAATGTATTGAAGAGACGCAAATCGTGTGTAGAAATTTGATTCCCGCAGTAAAGAGAAGAGAACATGTACTGTCTTTTCGTTCGCAAGAACAACATCGGTATGCTTGAAGCCAAGTGCTTTCCCTCCAGGCGTTGTGTCTTCAGTGTCACATAGGATGTTCAAAGTCTCCAAAACTGCCTTTCCGATGTCCGCATCGACTTCAGCATCATTCGCCAGCACATCCAGAAGACCTTGAAGCGCGCTATTGCCAACGTCTTCCTTACAGTCGCGCGACAGCCCCTTGAGAGCCAGAACTGCTGCTCTCCTGTCTGCCAAGAGGGTTGCGGGCGACAACCTGTCACTCAATCTCCCTACGGTATCCGCAGCCGTTTGAGGGGCTCCAGTTGGACCTCGTAGAGCGACGTAGGTTTGGGAAAAGAATTCCATGGAGTGGGGAAAAGGGTGAGCACTGAGGTACTGTGCAGCAGTGTATTACATAATTTTCGATCACATGACAATCGGGGGTGAAGTCACGGTCCCAACATGTCAGACATTGCATCAACCATGCGTCGCGCTTCCTCTGCAGTCGACTATGTTGAAGATATGGCGCAAAAACGGATCAAATATGAAACCATCTTCGCAGAACAAGCTAATGTGCTCAGATCAGACCCACCTAGGTTTGAAGCAGCTATGGCAAATGTCCAGCAGTCACCCCTGGTGGCAAAAAAGGGTCAACCCTGGCAACCCACGCAAGATAAAATTGATGAGTTTCTTGCCTACTGCGATGAACTTTGTGATTTAGTACCTCGGGACTTCAATGAGTTGAGTTTTTTACAAGGCTGCTAAGGTTTTACCATCTAACATAAGTATCCAGTCGTGTCAAAATCATGCACAGTGCTTATGGGGCCCTCATGTGCCTTGTAACCTGCAAGGTATGCCATTGTGAAAGGACTCAGTTGGCAATATTAAAGAGGTTTCATGAATTATCGTGAGTAACTGTTCAATGACCCTGTCCTGTATTCCAACTCTCATTGATGATGTTTAGGACATCTATTCCTCCCATCCAGGATGATCATGCAAACAACATTGATACAATACAGGAGGTAAGCACCATTGTGCTCAGCTATGTGGGTGCTTACTCCATTGTGCTACAGGACCATCTCATGCAGCCAAAGGAGATGGAGCAAAACAACTCAGAGACAACCAATGATTTGCCAGTGGCCTTGGCTTTGATGACACCTGTGGATCAACATCAGGCTCTTGCAAAAGATATGGATGGCTCAGCAATAAACCTGTACTTTGGTCCAAAGGCTGTAGGCAAAGGCACAAATATCACACAGCCAAGGCGCATGACTGCTGAAGAGCTGCAACTATTCCAGGATCCGGAAAATCTGCACAGGAAACAATTTGTACTCTCAGGTAAGGATGATTCTAGGATGTATGAGGTTATTGGCTACTCCAGGAAGCAGGACAGGACAGTTGAATATGATGTGCTTTTTGATGATTGTGGGGACTCTATCATGGTGAGTCCAAAAGAGATGATGGCAATGCTTGAGGACAGTCTTTACCTACCTGCTTGAATTTCATATGTCGGAAAATCTGAGAAAAACCTAGATGTGCCAATATGGTGCTCATATGTGCACATCAGGTCATCAGTATTTCAGGATGTATTTCAGCCACAGAATGTGTGTATGGGTGTGATAGACCCCCTCGCTTGGATCAGTAATTACCACTGTTGTCGGACATTTTAGTACTGAGGGTGTGTGTTAGTAGTTATTCTTTCTGGTAAAACATTGAAGCACAGAGAAGAACTTACCCTGGTTGTCAGGTTGACAAACTATGATCTGGGACCAGAATCTTTTCCAGATTTTGAGCATAACATTTAGATCTCACACCAAACAGAACATTAAATCAATGCATTCGAGCTGGGTGTGCACTACATGATGGTAGATACAAGACTGGTGTTGCCTCACTGCCAGCTCTCATAGAATCCGAATGGACCTGACCTGTTGTCTGAGCCACCTCTGATGAACGGCATCCTGAGTTCAGCGATGTTTACAGTTTGGGCTGCATCAGGAAAAAAAGTGGTTGTGACGTAGTGTGGAACACTTCTTAGCGAAAGCGTCCTCAAAGAAGTGGGACAGTCGTAGGGAGTCTGACGAATACACATTGGAATAGGGAATGGGGCATTCCCCCCGCGGAGGCACGTGAGCGTTAGATTAGTCATGCAGTAGTGTAGAGAGGGACCAGAAGGGCGAATAGAGCATCATTCCACCAGGCATCTGCATCGTCGGAAGCACTAGAGCCCATTCCACCTGGTGATGAGTGCGTGATTCGTACTTTTACACGCGCATATCTCTCGTCTTAAAACGTCCGTCCTCATATCACCGTCTTAAATCCACCGTCCCACGTCATACGTCACACCGTCAACGCCACCACGTCCAACGTCCAGCGTCTAACGGCTTTCCATCTCCGAAATCAACTCGGCCGCAAACGTGTTTCCAACGTTTCACCAAGCTCATCGTGTACCCCGCACCCATAAAGCAAGCTGGCACCCAACAATACCTGGATAACTCAGCCAAGAGTCAACGGCAGATTCGTGGCTAGAGACAGAGCCGCTACCATTACACCCTCGTCTAATACAACCTCGGGTACATCCACGCCATCTACTGAAAGTTCGCTCACGCTTTCGGACATACTAGAGCCTGCCTCTCCGTTCGAGGATCTCTTTGGATCAACGTCAAGTCCTCAACTAGGAGCCCCACAACAAACCGCACAGCTCAGCCCCGTTAAACCACCGCAGGACCTTCCACCCATTATGTCTGCCCCAGTCACCCTACGCAGCTTCAGCGGCGAAACAGACGACGATGTCCAGCCAGGCGAGTTTCTGAAGACCTTCCGCCGCTTCACAACGTCCGCCTGCATCACGGACGACGACCTCATCATCACATCCTTCGGAGACCACCTCAAGTACGGGTCCCCTGCAGACGACTGGTTCGCAGAGCTAACCAGCACGAAGCAGACGTGGAAAGAGGTAGAAACAGCGTTTTTGCAACGCTTTCCGCCCGTCGAGAAGGCTAAAAGGACGGAAACCGAGTTAGAGAGGGAGTTGTGTGAATTAAGGTTGAAGACAGAGGATTTGGGGAAGAAGGAGAAATACGCAGGCGAAGAAGTCTACACCCACGTCATATTCGCAGAAAAGGCTCTCAGCCTTGCAAAACAAGCCAAGATCAGCACGGGGTCGAATTCGATCTGGAAGGTCAGAGACGAGCTACCCGACATTATACGCCAGAAGGTCAAGGAAACGTACCCAACCTGGACCGAATTTTGTGCAGCGATCAAAAGGGTAGAAATGGCTCATATACGAGATGGGGTGAAGAAGTACCAGAAGGAGAAGGAGGAGAAGGAGAAAACGGAGGCGGCTATAGCAAGCCTACAACGCTTACACCTGCAGGGACAACGTCGCCTCCCAGCCGCACCCACATCCTCAGTATCAAACGTCAGTCAAACCCAGCAGTCATCAACCTTGGGAGGTCAACGTAACAACACGCCACAATCCAATTCAACCAACACGAATGCATACATGGGCCCGTCAAGTGGCCAAGGCAACCTGCCCCGCCCAGCTCCCTCGCCAATCACTGAAGCTGATCGAAGCGCGTTAATCCGCAGCTTGGCCCTCTACCCCATGCAACCCAACACCGAAGCAGGCATCGCAGCGTGGCACGCCCAACTCAGGGAATGGAAGGCGAAGAATGGCGAAACTGCTGAGGTTACAGTAAACACGGGGTTTCCACTACAACCAGGGGGTGAGGCCCCTGGTTCAGGGGAGTGCTACAGATGCGGAAGGGGAGGACATCGCCGCATCGACATGCGCTGCACGACTGACCAAATCAACAACAAGGAGCGCACGTTCCGCACGATATGTGGCCGCATCCTTCGAGCTGCGCCTACCTCTCGAGTCAACTTCGTCAGTGATGCAGACGATGAATTCAGCTGGCTCAACCATCAAGCCTTCAGACCCACGCCGAGCCCGGGAAATGGAGAAGGGCCGCCTGCATAGGAGTTGAGTGGGCGGCCCCGACTTTAGTAGGGCCTACAGAGGTCGACCGCCCCAGCAGTCAGAACAGTCTCAATGATGTATCTACCATGCGCCATAATTCATCACTCATTGATTTGTACACTGTTGGGGACGGAGATAAGACATGGGATACATTAAGACAAGGAGAAATGCCCTTTGTGCATTGGCTGCTCGTGCATGGACCACAAGGCGAAAAAGTTAGAGTCAAGGCGGTGTTTGATGGAGGAGCGATGGTGGGCGCTATGTGTACATCGTTCTTCAAGAAGGTCCAGCACAGACTTCTAGGCCAAACCACACCATCCAACAGACGTTTGCGTGTGGCGAATGGCACCATCGTACCCTCACACGCAGTATGGACTGGGATCCTGGAATTGGGAGGAGTTCGGGCGAAGGCAGAGTTTGAAATCTTCGATAGTGGAGGCGGCTGGGAATTCTTATTCGGGAAACCGCTACTACGTTGCTTCAAGGTGTTGCATGACTTTGATGCGGACACGGTCACCATTCGCGCTGCTCATGGACCAGTCGTATTATGCAACAGCGTCAGCCAATGTGCCCCGAAGACTCCTTTAGGCGTTAGCCTCACACTCAGTGTGGAACAGCGGGAAAACTCAGTAGGGGGCTCTTCAGGCGTGAAACCCCCTCCGAGGCAAGTTTTGCATCACGAGGTCTTAGACGTTGAAGTTCAGAATGACGAGTCGGATTGCATTTTAGGTGGTACTAACGACACGTCAACTGTAACAGGTGGGTACATCGTAAACGAAGATGAAAGTATAGTGCAGGAAGAAGAAGAGTGGTTGAAGGAGGCTGAGGAATGCGAGAGAGAGAGTATACCACAGGAGAGCCATGAAGGAGTACAAGCCACGGACCAGAAGCGGGATGAGCAGGGATCAGAGCGTTGTACAGACCAGGGGGGAGGTAACATACCCCCCTCGAGGGAAGTACAATATCAAAGTGCTGCTTCAGCAGGGGCGAGCGAAACTGACGATTTCCTTGTTGCAGTCCCTAACAGCGCCATGAAAGCCTCAGAAAGTGCCATGCCAGCCGAGAATGCCCCTATATGCCACATAAAACCGTTACAGGTGGAGCGAGAAGATCTTAGTGGGGGGAGTGACAAACCCCCCTCGAGGGGAGTACCTACCTTCCCAGTTGATCAACATAAGACCACCCCAGCTGACACGCCATGCCTTGTGTTACCAGTTGCCAATGCATCAGATGTCCAGCCAGAAGACACGATCTTCACACGCCAGACTGAGCCCTTCCTACAAGCCCGTGTAGAGAAGATATTGGAGCTTGTGCAGATAGGTGACGACATCGCAGCAGACCAACGCGAGGAAGTCAAGTCACTCATCGCTGAATTCGCTGACTGCTTCGCCTTATCACTCAGCGAGGTCAATCTCATTCCAGGCGCAGTGCACAAGCTCGACATACCCGAGAACACATCATTCCGCACAAAGATTCCACAATGCTCGTTCAACCCAGACCAACGGGCCTTTATGGAGGCAAAGGTTGACGAAATGCTGAAGGGTGGTATAATACGTCCTATACACCCAAGGGAGGTCAAATGCGTCGCGCCCTCGGTGTTGGCCCAGAAGGCGCATGAGAACACAGGCCTGTCCTCAGACGAACTCAAGCACAAGGTT
Organism: Laccaria bicolor S238N-H82; assembly: GCF_000143565.1. Lineage (NCBI taxonomy): Eukaryota > Fungi > Basidiomycota > Agaricomycetes > Agaricales > Hydnangiaceae > Laccaria > Laccaria bicolor. The sequence goes on from NW_001889881.1 coordinate 269,104, forward strand.
AACGATGAATGCGTGAAGCACGGTCTGCCAACTGCGTTCGACCTACCACCTCGCCCACCTCCTGCTGAAAATGGACCCACAACCACGTCTCCAAAGAAATGGCGCCTGTGTCAGGACTTCGGTGAAATCAACAAAGTTACGCCCGTGGCACCAGTTCCCCAAGGAGACATACGTGCTAAGCAGCTACGGTTATCGGGCCACAGATATGTCCACATTTTCGACTTTGCAGCGGGTTTCTATGGGATTGCGGTCCACCCAGACTCCCAGCCATATATCACGTTCTATCTAGAAGGGCGTGGACACTTTGCTTATGAACGCATGCCATTCGGCGTCACTGGAGGCCCCTCAGAGTTTGGATATGTAGTAGGCGACCGAATGCACGACCTCATAGCAGATGGAACTTGCGAGAACTTCGTTGACAACGGTGGATCGGCAGCGGATTCCTTCGAGGAGGGTATAACGAAACTGCGGCGAATATTGGAACGTGTGCGTAGGGAACGCTTGTCTCTCTCCCCGGCCAAGTTCCAGGTGTTCAAGACAGAGGCTGTCTTTGCTGGAGCGCGTGTTGGACCGGGAGGCGTCAGCCCAGACTCAGCAAAACTCACAGCTGTGGTAAACTGGAAGATACCGGAAGACGCTTCGCATTTAGAAGGATTCTTGGGTCTTACAGCGTATTTCAGAGACCTGGTAAAAGGCTATGCGGCCCTTGAGAAACCTCTCCGGGATCTACTATGTGCGGTGGATATTCCGAATGGCACCAAGAAGTCAGCGTATCAGCGAATAATGAAGGCCCACAAGTTGCAGCCACACTGGACAGCAGAGCATACAGCAACCTTTGTGAACCTAAAGGCACGACTGGTCTCAGAACCGGTCCTGACGGCCCCTCAATTTGATGGCACACATTTCATTCTCACCACTGATGCATGCAAAGACGCATTCGCCGGAGTTTTGTCACAGAAAATCAAAACAACCCTTCCAGGAGGCAAGGATGTAACTCGTCTACACCCAATCGGCTTCGCATCCAAGCGAACGTCCCCGTCCGAGGAGAAATATAAACCTTTCCTTCTCGAGTTCGCCGCGCTCAAGTATTCATTCGACAAGTTTTCAGACATCGTGTATGGATACCCCGTGGAGGTGGAGACCGATTGTCAGGCCCTGCGCGACATCCTACTTAGTGATAAGCTGAGCGCGACCCATGCACGATGGAGGGATGGAGTACTGGCACACAACATTGTGGATGTTCGGCATATTCCTGGGAAGATCAATATCGCAGATGGCGTCAGTAGGCAGTACGAAGGCATGGACAAGGTTCCGGGCGATGGCAGTGAATGGACAGTCACACCGGACTGGGAGGAGATGACTGGCCTTGTTCACGACCTTTACCACATAGCCGACCTTCCTGACCTAACGACTTTGAAAGAAAGGTTCAAGAACGAACCTCTTTACCTCGATGTCATTGACGCCATCGTGGGCCTTTCATCTGAAGGCACGACGATACGGGAGCGAAAACGTGCACAGCATAGGAAGACCCAATACATGCTTGAGGACGGTAAACTCTGGTTCATTGGAGGCGGTAGTGGTGCAAGGGCACGAGCCAGGAGGGAATGCATTTCGAAGGTGGAGGCGGTTGAGCAGGCAAAACGAGAGCATGAACAAGGCGGGCACTGGCACAGGGACTCAGTGAAACTGGCACTGCTGGACCGATACCACAGCCCAAAGCTGGATGAGTCAATCATCAAAGGCATCATGGACTGCGCACGTTGCAAGAATTTCGGAAGTACACACCTACATTCCCTTCTTCAGCCGATAACCAGACGTCATCCGTTTGAGCTGCTGGTGGGGGACTACCTCTCATTGCCGGTAGGAAAAGGCGGTTACCACACTGCTGGAATTTACCTAGATACGTGCTCGCAACATGTTTGGGGTTATAAGTTCAAAACCCACGGTACTGCAACAACGACCAACCGATCTCTTGACGACATATTCCACAACTTCGCACCTCCGGAAACGTTTATGGCAGATGGAGGCAAGCACTTCAAGAACAAGGAAGTGGCTGAGAACTGTGAGCGCTGGGGGACAAAGCTGCACACAGTTGCAGCGTATTCACCTTGGGTCAATGGACTTGTTGAGGGTACTAACAAGCTTCTACTCTACGTCTTGGCTAGGTTATGCGCTCCCGAAGTAGGTGAAGATGGCTGGCAAGCAATCACCTGGGACAAGCTGCCAGCATCATGGCCGGACCACTTCGACAAAGCGATACGCATACTCAACTGGCGGATACTCCCTGCTCTCAAATTTAGCCCGAAGGAAATACTGTTGGGCTTGGTAGTGAACACGTCAAAGACACCCTTCGAGGTTAGCTGCTCCTTCTTAACCCCATCTGATGTTGATTCACACATGACCTACGCGGCGCAACAACGTCTTGATGGGTACGCGGAGGCCGTTCACCACGCAGTGCAAAGGAAAACTGCGTTCGACCGCAGGCTCAAGGCTTCAAAGACGGGAGTCATCGAATTCGAGAAAGGTCAGCTAGTACAGGTATACGACAACAAACTAGCATCCACCCTCAGGACCGAACGCAAACTAGCGCCCATGTGGTCTTCCCCACACCGAGTTGCTGAGCGCCTCCTAAACTCGTACAAGCTGGAAACTTTGGACGGCACCCCTCTTGACGGCCTGTACCACGCAAGACGCCTGCGAAGTTTCGTACCAAGAGAGGGCACATTGTTAGCGGCAGAGCAGAAGGAGCTAGAGGAAGCACTGGCCTCAGAGGCATCGAACGTTGCAACCCCAAGAGTGGAGGCGCAGGTGGAGACAGATCAGGAGGAAACGGAAGAGTCTGAGACGGAGGATTCGGAGTCGCAAGACGTGGAGGGGGAGAGTAGTGAAGGTGATCGGGAGGAGATTGGAGCCGGGTTTTTCTATGACGAAGATGAGGAGGTGACACAGGAGGAGGATGAAGAGACAGGCATAGGCGCTAGAGTGGCGGCGAGGAGACGAGGACGTCTCCATAATGGAGGGGGGCAGATGGAATAGGGAATGGGGCATTCCCCCCGTGGAGGCACGTGAGCGTTAGATTAGTCATGCAGTAGTGTAGAGAGGGACCAGAAGGGCGAATAGAGCATCATTCCACCAGGCATCTGCATCGTCGGAAGCACTAGAGCCCATTCCAACGTACAGAGGTGTGGTGACCCTTGGAGAGGTCAAGTAAGGTGACTAGATGCGCAGGATCGTAGAACGTGACAGTTCACAGTACTCGTATCCCGATCTTCACGGACAGTTCCAGTGAAGATTGCTCTAGCAGCGGTCACGACCTCTTGTAATCCACGCGTTCTCTGAGAGCTAGATGCAGCCGTTAGTAGGGCTAGTATCGAGCGATACAGAGTGGTTGGTGGTGAAAAGAAGATATATTCACCTCATGTAAAACATGAGGTGTAAGTACAATGCTTATGTAATGAAAAGTAATAACGTGTAAATAAATGAAACACAGAGAGGTGGAGCGAGAGTTGAATCTCGGGGAGTGGGAAGTATCATAAAGTAAGATGTAGAGATGGTGAGGCTTACTGTACTATCATGTTACAAAGCCCCCCACTTTCCACTTTCCGCTTAATCCCATCGTTGTTCGGGGAACGTAATGTCATCAAGGAGCTGCTTGTGCCAAGTGGGTCTTAGGCCCGCTCGCGAAATCCCGTCCATGACATCCGTGAAGTCTTGGGTGATAGGTAGATATCGTGGACGATGTTGACCCCGCTCGTTGTTCCTGATCCAGTTCTTCCACTTCTCCTTTGTACGCAGCTTCCCTTTTCCTCTAGCGATGTCATCCGCCAGCCTTCCGTAGATGTGATCCAAAGCTGCATTCCACTCGCCTGTCCAGAGCTCGAAATTGTTGTCGAAGATCTCCGCTGGCAGGAATAACCACTTTCCTGAACAACCGTTAATGCCAGTGCAGTAGCCGAGAAGCAAGTCTTTCTCCTGTTTGGAGACTGCGTCGTGAGATAGATATGAGGCATCCTGGGACGCGGAGTCGTAGAACCCCCGGTTGTGGACCGTGACTTGAATGGATGGGCCAGACATAAATTCTTCTACGAGTCGAACGCCAGTCCAGCGCCTAGCGATCCAGCTGAATTGTCCTCCTTCTCCTATAAAAGCTTGTGCATGAGGGCGGCAAAGCAAATCATTCATTCTTGCTAAATAGAGGGTGCAGAAAGTCGCCATGTTCTCCGCCGGGGATAGATTTGGTTCTTGAAATCCCGCGGTGTATAGAGACGAAGCTGAGGTGCGGTCGAGACTGTCGACAATGATTGGCCGGAATTGTCGCAGGCGGTCCTGTGGTAACGCTAAATAAAACTTGAGGCCGTGTTCGATAGCTGTGGACAGAAGTCGATGTATGGTCCCTATGGTATCCCAACAGTTAGCCCAGTACCTGAGCCGAGCTTCACTTTCAATGTCTGGGATGAAGATGTACGCTGTCTCTAGGAAGTCTGCATTCCATGCAAAGCCCGGTGCAAACCATGTGCTTTCGGTGTACGTGATCTTCGCGGATTCGTCCTTCAACATTCTTCTGAACATGACTTCTGGCCTTTCATGCGATACAAAGAAAGGGTCTGACAGGCGTGCCGGTGATTGAGAGCGACGGTAAGGGGAAGGATCGATTCCACGCGCTGCTCGAGCTTCTGAGGTTTGACGTCGAGATTGCTCGAGTTTTTTCACGTTGAACCGAATCCACGCTGCGGGACTGTTCACGGCGCGGGGGTGGTAGAGAACTTCCGGAACTTCGACAAACCTAACGAACAGAAGATCCTCATCCGTAGAACCGCTGCATGAGTCTGCGGACATATCGTCGGTACGTATGTCACTTGAGACGCGGTCTTGAAGGGATCGATTTCCGCCTAGACGTTCAAGAAGGGAGGGGCTCTGGCGATTATGCCGTGAGGTGATGAGACCTGTTTCTCGGTCGTACGTTGTCCCGGTTCTGGGGGCGTAGTCGAATTGGAACTCTTCACGAATTAGATATGCAATTTCTTCTCCTGGTAGGTGCGCCTTGTATCGCCTTCTCAGATATTCGTCGCATGGCAGCCTTTTCCTCCATCTCCAGAATACGACAGTCTTGTACTCCTTGTCCCCGTCCTCCTCTAGGACTTTGTAGTGGTAGAATTTCGTGAGGCTGGCGAGCGTTGCGTCGTCTCGTTTAACGGGTCGCCTCTTCCACCCTTCGAAGTCAATGATAAAGGCTGAATAGGTGTGGAGGATGGGTGCCTCGTCCGTCCCTTGGTACGCAAATATCTCTTGAAAGAAGTGGTCTAACGTGGTCGCTTGACGAGCGATCTTGTTGATGTCTGCTTCTTCGAGGTCTGGAATTAGGGTTAGTGGCGTCCCCTGTCGTACTGCCCAGTAGGTCATGTTCAGGCTGGGATTGAGACAGCTGAACCTTTCATCGGAACGTGCTTCAAAATCCCATAAGTAAAAGAAGGGGATGTCGTGTTGAAGGTACAGAGGGATGTTAATCGTCTGCCAATCCCTATCCAAGTCGCAAATCACGCCTCTCCTAGTTTTAACGGTGGAAAGGATTGATGATACTTGATGGACGACTGAGTCTGCGAGGTCCTTCTCCCAATTGACAATGATTGTGGTCCACCAGGCTAGCCATCTGATAGAGTGAAGGGCGGATCGTTTCGCCTTTGCCGCGTTAATCTGAACGAGCTTCTGCGTGGGGTAGATTTTGGCTAAACGTTCCGTGGGGAACACGCCTGGAACTGTCATGCGGCGAGATACGCGTTCATCGAAATCGACAATGTAACGGATACATGCCTGGACTTGAGTGAGATCGAGTGAATATTCTCGACGCTGGATTTCCGCCATTGACCAACCTCCATCCCGTTCTTCAACCGGTACTGCGGTTTCGAGAAGATCGTACCAAGGGTGTTGTTGCGCGATGAATGACGTTGGTGTCCAAGGGGCCCATTGTTCTTCGAATCGGTACCAATCGGGGTCCCTGGTGTTGTCAAAGGGTAAGATTTGGCCTGAATCTGAGAAGTCGTCTGCGCTCCACCCTGGATCAGGTAGATTTCTGAAAATTATCGCGGAATCTGGGATAAGCGATGTGTCGGAATTCAGACCTACCCAAATCGCGTCGGTGTCTGCTCTAACCGTCGTGGTAGCAAGGGGGTTCAAGTGGTGAATTAAAGACTCCATGTAGGCTAGATCAAGCAGGACAGTCCACTGCGAGATATGCCGTCCGCCTACTGTTACTCGTGGACAGTCCCTCTGAATGACAGTAGAGGCAGGAAGGTGAAGGGGTGTAAGGCTGGAACAGAACACCAGTTTTGAATAGGAACGTGGCCTTGATTGATGAGATGATCGGATTGGAATGATCAACGCGGAAGCAATGCGTTTTCATTCCTCCAACTGAGAAAAAAAAGATTAAGTAGTCGAAATATAGATAAGAGTGAAAGAATACGAAAAAGAAATGAGGCATAGGTTAGGTACAATGCGTGTGCTTCAAAGGTTGTGTTCTGAACGATACTCTTTCAAAATGAGCGGCGAATTCTTGAGATCGGTGGCTGTGGCCCAGGTGTCGAATTGCGGCCCGTAGTCCGCCCATCGAACCAAGTATCTCAAGGCTGCCTTCTTGCCAATCCGCTTATGCCCTACGATCCTCTCTACTTCGAACTCCTTGGATTCGGGTTTCCGTAGGAAGGAGTCCGGCAGGACGGCTCTGTTTTGGTAAGTTGTGTCGGTCTCGTACTTTTTCAAATGTTGCACGTTGATGATGGGTGACCCCAGATAGTTATCGCCCATTCTTAGACGATAAACGTTCGGGTTGATTTTCTGGAGGATCTCGAATGGGCCAATCCATCGTGTCGTAAGTTTAGCTCCCTCCCCTTTAGCTTCTGACCATTCTAAAGAGTGTGGATTTACTAGGACTTTATCTCCTTCCTTGAGGTCAAGCGCCCTACGTCCTTTGTTATGCTCGCGGGCTTGGTGGTGCTGCGCATGTGCTATTGCCTGCCTAGCGCTATCCCTGTGCATCTGTAGGTGAGCGAGCCACTCTTCTGAGTTTGTTCTTGTGACTTCCTTCCCTCTGGTGTCTTTAGGAATCAAGAAGTCAACCGGCGTTCGTGGCTCAAAACCAAACATGAGGAAGTTCGGGGTCGCGCTCGTGGACGAATGTATGCTCGAGTTGTATGCCCATTCGAGCAGAGGTAGCCATAGCGCCCATGTTTCCTTGTGGTTTGCTGTAAAGGCCCGGATCATGACTTCGAGGAATCGATTAACTATTTCGGTCTGGCCGTCGTGTTGCGGGTGATGGGATGAGGATAAGGACATCTTAGTGCGTAAGTGTTTCACTACCCCTTTCCAAAAGTCTGATGTCCAACGGGGGTCGCGATCGCAGATTATACTCTCGGGTAGGCCGAAACGACATGCTATTTTCTTGACGAAGAGAGCCCCAAAGTCCTCTGCATCTAGACCGGTCGTCGTCGGTGTGAAGGTCCCATGTTTTGTGAGTCTGTCCACTGTTACGTGGATAGCGTTATAGCCTTCGGACCAGGGTAAGTTCACTATAAAATCCATTGAAATTGATTGATAAGGGCGGGATGGTATCGGGTTTGGAATCAAGTATCCGTACTTGTTGAAGTTCGGGTGCTTGACCTTTTGACATATGTCGCAAGTCTGCACAAATCTTACGATGTCAGTTTTCATCCTTTTCCAGTAGAACCGTCCGCTGAGCTTTTGCCATAGTTTCTCCAGACCTTGATGGGCGCCTTCGTACGCTTGCTCGTGTGTTTCTTCCAACAATAATCTCCGTTTTTCTAGGGGAACGCATAATCACGGTTGATAGTCTGCGTCCCTGAAAAAGAGGAGCCCGTCGGGGTCTCTGAAGAATCGGTGGCCAGGTGTCCAGTTCTCGACTAGTGATTTCGGATCCTTCCATATTTTAACTAGGTGTGGATCGTTTTGATATGCTTCTATCCAATCCCTCTTGACGTTTTCGTCTAAGTGGACTAGGACATTGGGAGGGGGGTTTGTAGCACCCCAATACACGTCCGATAGATCTGAACCTGCCTCGTCCGCTTCTGTTGGCTCCTTGTTTGTCCTCCCAGCTGGTACATTAATGTTACCTGTCGGAACTTTGTCTTTTTGCCTAGAGCTTCGCATATTGACCGACGCTTCCTTAATCTCCTGTAGGCAGTCGTGAATGCTGAAGGCCATAAATGCCGCTTTGCCCATGGAAGGGTTGGAGGAAAAATCTACATGGATAGGGTTCATCTCGAGAGCTGTGGAGTCGTCCCTTGCTGGGGAATCCTGAGGAGGCGGTGCGCGATACAGCCTAGAGAGAGGATCAACGTTAGAATGTTTCCTTCCTGGCCGGTGTACGATTGAAAGATGAGGTGCGTAGGCTGAAAAGACCGTCCCCCATGCCGCTAACCTGCGATTAGAATTCTCATAAGTCTTTGCCCATTGCAGCGCAGCGTGATCGGTAATCAAAGTCACTTTCTCCCCCTCGATAAATGGCTGAAATTTCACTAAGCCTTCTTTAGCTCCCAGAGCCTCACGCTCAGTTGTAGAATATCGTGTTTCAGCCGATTTGAAGGTACGTGACCAGTAGGCGATCACGCGTTCAATGTAGACTACAGTGTCTTCGAAGTTTTCAGCCCAATCTTCTGCCACCAGTCCGTCCTTTAAGGATGAAGGTAGTTGTACTATTAAACTAGGCGGCTTCTTCCCAGCCTTATGGGCTTTCTCCAATTGCGAGTAAAGCCTCATCCCTCTTAGATCCTTTATCATTATTGGCTGGATCTGCTGGAGTGCACATCCCAACGCTTCGTCCGATGCGTCAGTGTATAGCCGATAGGGTAAGCCTTCTATTGGATGTCCTAGCACTGGAGCTTCCTGCAACGCTGACTTAATTGACTCGAAGGCTGTCTCGCATTCTGCTGTCCAAGACCATTTCGCTCCCTTCCATAAGAGCTGGAACAATGGATAACAACGATCGGAATAATAGGGAATAAAGGCTGAAAAGTAGACGGCCATGCCCAGAAATGTTTGGAGCTGGGACAACTTGGATGGTTGTTGGAGATCGAGTATTGCACAGACTTTCTCAGCGTGGGTCGACAACCCTAAACGCGACACCTTATGACCGAGTAGAAGGATGGAGGAATAAAAGAGATGGCATTTTACGGGGGATAGGGTGATTCCTGAACGTTCAATGGCTTCCAATACCTTGTCTAGATGGTCGATGTGATCCTCGTATGTCTTAGAGTAGATCACAATATCGTCTATGTAAACCAAGCAAAAAATCCACAAGTAGGGGGCTAGAATACCCTGCATTACTCGTTGGAAGATGGAAGGACCGTTTCGCAAACCAAACGGCATCCTTTTAAATTGAAAAAGACCCCTATGTGTTCTGAAAGCAGTTTTTTCGACATCATCTTCGTGCATTTCTAACTGAGTAAAACCCGATAGGGCATCCAAAGAAGATAAGACTTGGGCGCCTGACAACGACGATAGAATTTCGGACTGTCTCGGAATAGGGAATTCGTCTGGTGTGGTTGCGGTGTTGAGCTTCTGGTAGTCGACGCAAAAACGAGGTTTACCGTTCTGGTAGGCGATAACCACGGGGGCACTCCAGGGGCTTTTCGAAGGCTCTATGACGTCTAGCTCGAACCACTTATCTAATTGCTCATCCATGACAGCTCTTTTCGCAGGTGACGAACCATACATCGGCACTGCAATGGGGACTTGACCATCAACGGTTCTTATGTGTACTTTGCTTGGATGGTGGCCTAGTCGACCATCAAACCCGAATGCCCGTTGGCGTCGTTTCAGCATTTCCCAAGCTCTTTCTCTTAGATGCTCTGGCAGAGAGCCTACATCTAACCATTCCTCCATTTTTTCAGAGGGTATGTCGTGAGTGTACCTACCACTTTTATGATAAACCTGGCATTGC